>NC_140359.1:20151741-20282094 GCF_963514085.1 Chelon labrosus | reverse complement strand
CCTCCCCTTCTCCCGTTGTTCTCTCTCACTCTCATTTCCTCCCATTTCTACCTTCCTTAATTTCCTATCATGTCTCCCCCTCATTCTATCCCTGTCCTCACCCATTTTTCCTTCTTGACAGTTATGTGTCATTTGCTGCAGCCCTTGCCACCCCCTCCAAACACTTGTTTCTGCAATCCCTTCTTATATCTCCCCCCTTTTTCCTCCCCCTCTCTCTCTCTATGCTAAATGGACTGCATTACTGTAATGAGCTGGTAATTTATGGAGGAGGAGTGCAAGACTTGTATCATCTGCCCATTGAGTGTTTGGCCTCCTCGAGATCAACCTCTGGAAACACACGCATACACTGTCGGAGTCAAGTCCAAACACAAGCAGACAAAACATAAGTAGGGACATAATGCTCTCACACACACACACACACACACATTGACACACTCAAAATGAACACCTTGCCTCTCCGAGCCAGGAAAAGCAGTGCAACAGCTGTGAATTCTCTGTTGGTGCACACACTGAGTCCGTGTAGTCTCGGTCGTAATATGCACAAACAGACACATGCATCCCACTACACAGTCATAATCTATGATATAAAAAGGTGAGAAAAGTGAGGGCGTTTGTGGCGTTAATTAACACCCAGAAGCATATCTACGTCCTAAGGCGCGATGCGTTAATGTGCTAAAAGAAAATCAGCGTTTTCAGTTGGTTTCAAGTGTCAGTATTGAACATTTCAATCCTGGTTTGAATTGGAGACACCTGTAGTTACTAGTGGCAACAGCAAATGCAGTTTAATACAGGTCACAGAACCGGTACTATTAAAATATTTCCATCATTCTGTAAGGAAACAGACGTTGAGCTGCACACAGCATGAGTCTGTGGGCACAGTGAAAGGAGTTTGTTACCTCCTCGCTGAGAAGTCGGAGGTGTGCGGTCCGTCACCTGCAGCTCTGCATCTAACAGCTCACTGCGGCTGTGCCTTCTCGTTCGATTACTCCCTGCATTGTGTCAAACTGATGTTGAAAACATTTCTAATAAATCGTGTTTTGCCAGGTAAATGCTTTTAATGCGCTGGCCGTCTTAGGACCCGTTGGCTAATGTCCAACAGTGATTTAGCATACAGGAGATAGCAGTGACAGTTATTTAAGACAGCATTTTTCCCCCTTGGAATAGGAAAGGGAACAATCGGAGCATAATAATGCAAATATATACAGTAAATATTGCAATACTTTCATCAGCGGCCCATTGGCTGAGTCACCATAGTGTCATGTCACTCATCTCAGTCATAGCTGTTGTCTTAACAGACTTTCATCTAATGGAAATCCACTTTAAAGTAGAGGCCGTTAACTTGGAGGAAAACTGTAAAACCCAAAATTGGCTTGTTTGCTTTTTGCTGCCACTGAGCTTTTTATTTCAGGAGGAGCATTTTTTTTTTTATTATTATTTTTTTTATATAAATAAATGCTCTCCTTTGGTTCCCAGGCACAGCAGGTTACAGCCGTCACTACACAGGATAATTGTCATTGTGGGATGTCTCTCTACTGTGGACGTGTAACTCAATAGCTTGCAGTTGAAAGTCGCGTAGAGGCGAACATCCAAAGAAAAAGAGACCTGTTTGTTGTGAGCGCAGAAGAGGACAAAAATGAAATGTTCAGGGCGGAAGGTGGGATAAAAGAATGATTAAAAGATGCAACAGTGGGGGAGCTGAGTCTGTCTCTGCTCGTAACCTGAGTGGAAGATTAAAGGTTCAACTTCACATGTCTCTGACATAAAATAAATAGTATATATGTTTGAATGGTACTCCATTACCCATGTACATGGATGACCTCCCACGGGGATGTTAAACACCATGGCGACAGGCACTGACCCCAGTCGTAAAGAGGTTAAAGGTCAACGCTGCTACTCAGATGGTGACAGTGACCCCGAACACAGGAGCATCCTTTAGAGAGGGGAGACCGAGACGGGATGAGGGCAAAAGCAAGCAAACATTAGCGGGGGGCGGGGTTAGCAAAGGGAGGGGTGACAGGATGAGAGGAAGACTATGAGAAGCAGGAGGTGAAATGATAAGCCAAACAAGAGAAGATGACAGGGTAGACAAGAGGGTCAATAGAACACGGTCTCTGTGATCTATAGACAAAATCGGGAACACAATACACCGGCCCACACGTTGGTAGACGAGCAATAAAAGGCACATAAGCAGAAAATGCGAGTGCCTGATTGTTTGCTTCCCCAGACCTTCAGATAATGTATGACAAACAAAAAGGTATTTTTCTTTGCTGATTTAATTTGAAAAGTTTTCCTCAATAAAATGCTCCGCTTATTATATTTATGCTGAACTGCAGTACCTTCGTAGTAGTAGTCGGTGGCTTCCTAAAACATCGAGGCAGACTTTAAAGTCAGTAATCTTCAGCTAGATTAAACATTTGTGATGACACAAACTTACCTGTGTTCTGTGCTCTACGTATAATGAGGGGAAAGTGCTATTTTCCCTGCGCACCTCTTACGGTTTCCCTCGTTGCATTTGGACAAATTATCCTTTAAAGACAACTTCACATTTGGTCCGTTGTGCGTGTTTCTCGCTCCGGCTCCGACTGTGAAGTTACCTCCTGGAGAAAAGTGCTTTGTGTTTTTACGAGACATTCTGACTGTGCCGCGGTTTGAAAACAGGGTTCTTAAACTGTCATTTTGCATTTAAGAGCACTTATCAATTTCATGGATGCCGTCAAGGCGGCAGTCTCAAGTAAGACATAACTTATTCTGTGTGCGTCTGAAATGAGCCTTGGGAAAGGTTAGCCATAAACTGAAAAAGATGTTTGATCTATAGCCAGGTATTGATCAAAAACACTGTCTGAGCTCATGAAAATGAGCACGTGGGTGTGTGTGGGTGTGTGGGTGCGCTTCGGTCGGGTGTGCGCAGGCTATACAGTAATGGCACTTGACGTGTGATTTGAATTATGGCCAGGTATCGATCAGAAAACATCACAACTGCTTTAAACTTTGCTAAAGAGCTTTTGGTGAGACCTGACTAAGTGCTGTTACAGACTCACGAGCCATTAGGAGTTTATATAGAAGAGACCGAAGCTTTGTGACAAACAGGGAAACGGTAAGGGAAGAAAAGAACGTGTTGACTGTCAAACCTTTTCATTTTTCAGAGTGCCAGTGCCGGTTTTTGTTGCGGATGAAACTTTTCTCTGCTGTTTTAATCTTTTTGAACATTATTAATAGAACTCTGTGCTCTTCTCCTTCTTCTGAACTCCACACACTTTTCTATATTCAACGTCTTGACAGTTTTAAATGCGTTCTGCCCTGCTGTTTTGATGTGCTCATATAGATAATAGCTTTAACACTCTTTCTGTGTCGAGACCATTGTATTTTTTTTTATTTGTGGTATCCATGTTTACATAGCAACAGACTTATTTTTCTTTTCTTATGGTTGACTCTCCACAACGTGTTGCTGAACCAACTTTCCTGTAGCCTTGAAATTTAGAAGCTATTAACAATGGCAAGAAAAGTTTAGTAATAAGGATTTTTAAAATCAAGAGAAGCATCAGTTGATTTACTTGCTGCATTTATGTCAGACAAATCATGCTAGAAGGAATTTGGCAAACTAAGATAATTTGACCTTTTTCAGACTTCGGATGGTCAATGTGGGTTAAAGTTTCAGGCGGAGAGTTAAGACAGAAACTATAATTTTGTTTGCTGAATTTCAAGGAAGCACACGGCTTCCTCTACACGGGATGTTTGACTATTTCCTTTGACACGTACATGTGTCAGTGGAGGTTACATTGCATATTCCTGTCTGCCGTGTCAAGGCAGTGTATTCTGTTGCTGTTCTCTTTTGAGAATCAGAGTTGAGGGAAGAAGCAGGCATGTTCTCGAGCCTTTCCTTGGGCGGGTCTGCCCGCTAATAACGGTCTACTAACCTAATTGTTGTGCAATTAATTGGCATTGGGTCATTTGTTTTAGGGCAGTTCCAGGAGCTAAGTAGTACCCTTATTCACACACGCAGGCTAAACCGCACACAGACACACACGCTGTGTTGCGATCGCAAACTGTTTGGAGGGTTTTGTCGGCGGTATGGGAAGAGGAAATGTGTGTCTGGTTAATGATTCCCGCTGGGTTAAAGCGGACAGAGTGGACTGTTAAAAGCTGGAGATAAGACATAGAAACAGACTTAGTGGCACTTGGAAAGCTGACTGTGTGTGTTAGACGGAGTCGCAGAGGTATTTTAGAGGACGAAAAAGTAAAACCACCATCTTCCTGTCAGCTAATATTCACTGCACTGAGTGGTGCTGCTATGTGGGTGACCATCACCAACTCATATTATGGTTTAAAGATGAAATTAATTTGTAGTCCCACTAGTGCAAACAAACAAATCTCCCTGACAAGCTCTTTCACCTTCCTGACAAGTTTAAGCGGCATTTAGATTGCCAGGGAATGCCATGGCGTGTTAACCTGTACTCTGTCTAAGCGGTATGTAAGAGCAGCCCGTTTTCTTCTGGATCCTAATAGGCGTGACGTAACAGAGGCTCATTTCTGGGCACTGGATCCAATAGTAGCGTGTAATTACCTTTAAGACCTGCTCCCTATGCTAAAGGATTAGCCATAATCCATAACCAAAGCCATAACTATTGCTACGCTATGTTAATTCCAGTTAGACGCATGCAACGTGCAGTTTCAGTGACGAGGCCGCCCCTGCCTGTCTTCGTCTGTCTCCTCTTTCCTCCTCTCCTCTCTCTCGCGTTCTCATTTCAAACAGAAGTTGTCAGAATTGGAGGGCAGTTTTCCCTTTGCGCACAGTCGAAAATGGAGAAAGAGACGGAGAGTAAGTGGGAGTGATGAGAAAGAGGAGAGACCGAACGGGAGAGAAGGTGGGGAGGATTAATATCCTCAAAAGAGAGGTCCATGGGAACAGAGGTGCTGTTGGTTTGAAGAAGAGTTTAATATCCTGCTTTTACTGCTGATGGCAATGAGAACCACAGTTGGTGTGTTTGTGTTTTAGAGTGTGTTTGTCTTGCCTGATTTTATCTTCGGAGGAAGGATGCATAAACATATAAAAGGTTCGCACAATTTCCACACAAACAATTTAGGCCTGTGAGTAGGCTAATATTAGCATTTAATGGACCCTTTTATATGAATTCATTCTGTGCAGTCTCATCCTTACGTGATCGCAATTCTGCAGGTAGAGTTTTTGATCACTCGGTGCATCTTTAATTTCTCCCAGACTTATGACTTATAAGCGGCTGTTACGCGGCATCGCGGAGACATAGTGATGGAGTGGTGAAAGAAAAACCTTGTGAAATGACAAAAAAAAGAAATAAAATAAGAGTCTCCACAATGCTCCGGTTGACCGTGAAAGAAAACTATCCAATCGCAGTTGTGGCAAAACATTGTGCTTGTACTGAAAGTGGCTCCATCTTTGTCAGGTGGAACAATTTTGGATTCACTGATAATAAGGATGGCAGAGTCAAGAACACAACCACCTGAAACATCACCAGAAATTACCATCTGGTGACACTGTCAGAGCAATAAAAACACAACAAAAGCACCACCACACAAATAGCTGTCTACACTGCGTCACCATAGTCTCGGAGATTACACTTTTTAAACCTTTATACACCATTTTCCTATAGGACGGCCAGTGTCAGTCTCTTGACCAGCTTCAGTGGAACAGCTGGAGGTTAACGGCCTTGCTCAAGGGTATGTCAGTTTTTCAAGAGTTAACCATATCTCTGAATTCAACACAGCCTTCTTCTCACTTTTGACAATACACTATGATTAAGGCTAGGGAATGGTTGTGGGGAATACATTTCTGTCATGATTAAAAGATTCCGGTTTGAACAAAACACAGGAATTTAATAGTTTCCTGTGTAAAAGTTGGATGTTGTGCTTTAAATTTAAAGCAAACTGCCGAATCATATGTATGCTGAGTTTCAAGAACTGCACATCCCTGACATACACGGTGAGGCATAACATTATGACCACCTTCTTAATACTGTGTAGGTCTCCCTTGTGCCTCCAAAACAGTTGTGACTCATCAGAGAATGGACATGGGCCTTCTGAGGGTGTTCTGTGGTGTCTGGCAACAGGATGTTGTCAGTAGGGGGCCTTTGGGTACTATGGGTTGAGGGGAGGGGCCTCTGTGGATCATCCCACAGATACTAGATCCGTTTGGGATCTAGTAAATTTGGAGGCCAGGTCAACACCTTGTGCTGTTCTTCATGTTTTTTTGAGTTGTTCCTAAACCGCTTTCATGTGTTTCTGTGTCAGGCTGCATCCTGCGAGGAGTGTCATTGCTATGGGGCAGGGGTGCCTGGTCTGGTCTAGGTGGGTGGTACATGTTTAAGTAACATCCACATGAATGCCAGGTCCTAACGTTTCCCAGCAGAACACTGAATTGTCACAAGATGGTCAGTCTGAGTGGTCATAATGTTATGCCTGATCGGTGTAGATGTGATGACTTTTCCTGCTTCCTGTTGGAGCTCATACTTAAAATTGCCTCTTACTTGAACCAGATCCCCTTGCTTTTATCTAAAAAGGCCAACGGGTTATGAAGCCTTTATGCTATGTCAGTGACTTTATGTGCCGCGGCATGCTCCACATGATTTATTTTGATATGAACTTATTTTAGCAAATCTCCCCCGCGATGCCCCTGGAAACCCTCCAGTTTAATGACCGCAATCTTAAACCACAGTATGTTCGGCCTACTTGAGTACTGATGAATAAATCCGACCTGTGCCCCATTGTCTGATGTGTGTGTGTGTGTCTGTGTGAGAATTGGCAAGTAGTGCTTATTCTCAGTGGCGAAGGAAAGCCCGTTGTAGGTCACCTCTGTGATAGCTCCATCTCTCCTTATCACCCCTTCACTCCGTCTATCTGCCCTTGCCCATCACTCTTCCTCTCTATCTGTCCCTCTCCCTCTTTCTGTCACTCACTCACCTTTCCAATCTTCCTCTCCACTTCAAACTTCGCATCCCCTCCACAAGGTTATCGCACATCAACAACTAAAACAGTCTGTGTGTGTGTGTGTAAGTGTGTGTGTATTATTTTCAGATGCCAGACCACCGTAAAACATCAAACTCACTTTTTTTTGTTGTACGTCACCTTAAAACTTAAACATTTCAGAGTCTGCTGATTGCCCTTTCCCCTCTTGTTCTATCTTTCTTACACAGACATACAAAAAAACCAAAAAACTGAAAACCACATGAGCGCACGCTGCCAAAAACTGGAATGTGTCAGCTGGTTTGCATCAGATCAGAGGCTGATTGGGAAAATGCCCATGCCCTCAGCACACTGGCTTCTCCCTGCCCTCTGGCTTAATTAATTTCCCAGATCGAGCATGTCCCACCGTAAAATGCTCTCCCTCCTTGTGTCGCTCTCAGTCTGTTTCTCCTCTCTTCTGTGTCTCTCTATCAAGCCTGGATGATTTCAGTTCCCCTTGGCCTTTGATTGCATTTGCCCAAAATGTCAGGGTGAAGAGCATCACCTCACAGAACCCCTGCCTCTCTCAATTTTTCATTTTTTTCTCCCTCTCTCTTTGCCGTTCCCCTTTTTGTCTGCGTATTTTTTTTATTTGACTTGGAAGATAAATCTAATTTTTTGTCACCTGATCCCGGCAGGCTTTTTTCCATCCAAATTAAAGGATTGTGAACGCGCCTTTTCCAGTTCTGTACTCCTTACAACTTTAAATTTGTGTCGCAAGAGCGGGGCAAGAGCAACAGTCCTCTTTTTGTCCCCCAGCTTCTGTGCATGTGTGTTTCCAGTGCTTTTTTCTTCTTCTTTCTCAGGATGTTGTTTACTGAATTAGTTTTAGCCCTGTGCTTGACCCTTGTCAGTCTTGCGTGGTACTTTGAAGATGAGCTCAGTGTGTTAATCAATCAGACAGTGGGGCCATCGCTTGGCTAGGTCAGAGAGGCATCAAAGGAGTTAAGTGACATCCACATGGTGCTTATTGAGGTCACCTTACAGTGTTTTTACACTCCCGGGTGACAGCTGATGCATGTATGTTTACGTCCATGTAAACACGGCGCCGTGAAGCCGTAGTCGTTTCTGCTGTGCACAAATCACTGTCTTGTTATGCACGCATGGGAAAATCGATGCACATGTGCATATGCATACAACATGTGCTCTCTCGCAAGTGGAGAATTCAAGTCCTTCGCGTATGCTGAGGCAAAAAAATGGATGCAGATTTATGGATTGAAATATGTTTTTAATTTATTTGGATAAGTTTTGTTTTGGTTAGTCATTTGACGCTATAGAAACAGGATATGACATAATGGCGACTGCCAGTTGCCATGCCAAACGCTCCGTAAAGCGGTCCCACGGGATGATGAGAGTTGTAAAAACAAAATTTTAAAACAAGTACCTTGTGTAATCCAACATTTCCTTGTAATTGGTGGAGGTAGAGCAGAGCGCAGTACTACTTAAATGAAAATGTGAGTGAGTCTGGTGATATCTCGGAGTGGCTCCACTCTCGGACCGTACTGTGCAGACTCCAAAGTAGCAAGCTGGCGCTGCCCGTATCCGAGGGTAAATGGCTTCAGTTGGGTCAATGCAAGGAAGTGGGGACACGTATTTATACAGTCCATGTGTCTCACCATCTCACCACTGTGTATTGTCCCGTTGCCTAACCCTTTATGAGAGGTGTAATTCTGTGTCTTGCACCACTTCCTTTACATAATCTTTCAATTTAGTATTGTTAATAAAAAATACAGCAGAGCTGACCTCTTACTTGCAAGTAAGAATATTGGCCAGTAGGCTAAAGAAGTACAAATTGTGCTACTAAAATAGCTTCCCTTGTAAGTGCCACAACTTGAAAGGATGGGAAGTGAAAATGTGCTTTTCTTTTTGGCGTACGGCAGCAAAGAGCAGAGGGCAGAGCTGAGGCTAAGTTTTTAAACGCACACAAAGACCCAAGTGAATGTCTTCAGCATTAGACGTGACAGTTGCGCTCTCTGGAATACATCAGCCATAATAAGCCTTTTTCTGTTGTCTCTGCTGCCATCTTTAAACTCTCTCTCTCTCTCACACACACACACACACAGTGCACTCACGCTACATCACAGTAAATCTTTACCATACACCATCACATCTTTCATGGGCGTTCTGTCTTCATCAGTGGCTAAAATATGGCGTATAGGGTTACAGCACGCAGTCACGGGGATGGCTTCAGAAGCAATAGGATAGCAGTAATGGCACACCATCATTTAGGAGAATGTAATAAGTGAATATCTAATAAGCCTGTAAAAGATGCTTAACCCCTGCGTCTCTGAGGTCAGGTACAGAGATAGGAGGATAAGCTGATTAGGGAAGGTTTCTTCTCACGTTGCGGTCATCACAGGATTGACCAGTTCCTGACCTCGCTGTTGGGAGTGGGGTTACCGTAGCCTAGGACCACTCCTGTGTTTGGATAAATGCTCGTATTTGTGGTGTTTGATTGCAGCTTGTGCCTGATATCAGAAAGTAATAGGTTATGAATCTCTGCGTGGAGATAATGTGGGGGTTAATGAAACACCGAAGATTTACGGTTTTACTCCGTTACTCACCTTTGGTTGACATTTGTCGCCGTGGTTCCTTAAAGCTAAAGCCTACAATCTTAACATTTGGGGAGGTTGTAGTGAACTGAGGCTCTCGATTTGTCACAGGGATAGCATTCATGAATAGGCTAAATGGTCCATGGCACTTGTCCGCGCGTTGACTGATTGACAAGAAGATATGCTGGGGGCCAAATCCAAGGAGAACTTTACATAAACAGAAGCAGTTGGTTTTACATGTGATCTCCACCTGTTTCTTGTATGTTGATGTAGCTTTATCCCCCAGTGACAGACTCGGTAAAAGACAGGTTAAATGTGCCATGCTCAAAATGAATGATATCCTGGATTTCAGGTCAATCTCCCACTCTCTGTCTGCTTCTTCTCACGCTAAAAGGGGAGCACATACACACACACACACATACACACAGAAGGGAAAGCCAGATCCTAAAGCCATTTTCAGGCAGGGCAGCAGAGTGTGTCCTCATTACTGTCTGTGACTGTGTAGTCACCACTCAGTCACAGTTCCTGCTGCCAGAATGGGATTTTCCCCCTCTTTTCTCCTCAGACTGGTCCACCTCTTTTTCACCTTAACTTCTCTTGCATATCGCTTCATCTATTTCTCAGACAGAAAATCATTATCAGTCAGGAAAGACAATTTCCTGCTCCTATGGTCTCTTATACTTTGCCAGTCAAAAGTTTTTGAAAACCTAATATTTGAATTTTTTTTTTTTGGAGGGGGGGATATTTCAACTAATGTAATTGTCAGTTAATGTGAGCTACCCTAAAAAGTGACATTTTGAATGAATGTCTTATTTCATTTAAAATGGTGTGATTACTTAAATAAGGCCTTACACTGTTGCTACCTGTAGCCATCAGCATGCTATACATGGTTGAATTGAAGGCTGTCCAGTTCTGTATTATAACTGTAAGAAAAGAAAAATACATTAAGCTGTATTTCCTTATTCTTAACAAAAAGAAATGCACCAATCAGGCATAACATTATGACCACTGACAGGGGAAGTGAATAACATTGACCATCTTGTGACAATACAATGTTCTGCTGCGAAACTTTTGGACCTGATATTCGTGTGGATGTTACTTAGACATGTACCACCCACCTAGACCAGACCCATAACAATGACACTCCTTGATGGCAGCAGACATCCCCAGCAGGATGCAGCCTGACACAGGCACACACACAAACGCTTTAGGAACAACTAAAAAAAACATGAAGAACAGCACGAGATGTTGACCTGGCCTCCAAATACACTAGATCCCAAATTCATCAAGTATCTGTGGGATGATCCACAGAGGAGGCCCCTCCCCTCAACCCATAGGACCCAAAGACCTCCCACTAACAACATTCTGTTGCCAGACATCACAGGACACCCTCAGAAGGCCCATGTCCATTCCCTGATGAGTCCCAACTGTTATGGAGGCACAAGGGAGACCTACACAATATTAGGAAGGTGGTCATAATGTTATGACTGTGTATGCCAGTCAGGCACATTTGATGGTGTATATCTATCAATGTATTGTCTTTAGGTACATTTTTAGTGTGTTTTGCCGCAACAAAGACACCAAGCTTCGACACCACTCTCTGTCTCCGACCATGTGAACAAAACGGTTCAATTGTATTAAAAAGGTTTTACTGAAAGCTCTTAGCCTTCGCAGAGGTAGCCAACGATTTCCATTTGCCACCGGGAGTAGCTGAAATTTACAGTCTCCTGATAGAGGATCAAAGTAAGAGGGAGAGAAGCAGAGCGCACAGGGATATTAGACTGTAATGGCAACCAGATGAACTTGTTGATAGAGTGTTTAAAGTGTCTAAATAGCCTAGCGCTTGACTCATCCTAACAAAGACATTATCTGACTCAGGTTTACCAACTCCAGAGATTCACAAAATTATATTTAGCATTGTTTGCTGTTCTCCTTCTCCTTGCAGCTCTCTGACTGCCATATGTTTTCTTTATTAAGTCTGGAGCATGTCGACATTTAAATTGCAACTCAGTTTAGGCAGGTGGTGTGCGCCAAAGTGAGTGCACCACAGTAATCAGGAAATGCTCGGGCAATGTATTCTGTTTCACGTTTTATACATTCACAGCGGTAGGCACCTGTCTGCTTCTATCTTCCTCCTTTGTCAGGTTGAGGGAAGTAAAGTTGAAGGGATAGAAGCAGGGATGCCGGGCTGGCAAACGAGAATGGAGAGAGTTCTGTTTGATTTGTTGGACTGCGAAGCTCTCCCCTTTTATTTGATCTCCCTCAGAAACCTTAGCCAGTCTCTCCGGGAAGGGGGGGGTTTTAACAGCAGCAATGTGTGTGTCGTAACATTAAATGAAAGATCCCGGCCCAGCTGATCAAATTTCGGGTCACGTGATTGAACATGACAAGGGGACTTTTGCTCATTTGACGTCTTTCCGGGACTTGTGCACGCTGAGGCGCGCATATAGACACAGAGACATGGTTCAATTGTTTGCATACTTTACCAGGTTGCTGTTAGTCAAAAAAACAGCACGGCCACTTCTTGTTCTTTTCATCCATCTGGCCTTCTGAAGGCTCTTCCCCATGGTGCTGTTTTACATGAAAAATACTGTAGCTTCAAAGCCGTGTCACTGCCTGCTTAGCCGTAATGTGCCGTAATGCATGGCATCCAATAGCTTTCTGGAGAACATAAGGAACCACATGTGGTGCACTTCAAGTGCCCAAAAGCTATATATTACATATGTTACATTCTGTACAAAAGTTTGGTCCTAAGAGAGCGTGTGTGTAGGGAAGCTTCTACCTTACACAGTTCCAGCTGGAGGAAAGAGGTTTAAAAAAAGCGTAAGATTATTCATTTCCCTTGTCCTGCGGGATGAAGCTCACACGCCACAAGAACGCATTTATACGCTGTACATTCATACATGCACATACAGTCTCGGACAGCAAGTCATACCCAATGCGCAGTAACGTGAATGATGTGCTGACTGCGTGTTATTTAATATTCTAATGCGCGGAGGCACTTTTAAGAGCGCCGGTCATGAAAGTGTGGAACGTGAAGAGGAAGAGATCCAACGTGAAAACAAGCTCGTACGGAGGAATTTTCCGCCCTTATTGAAGAGGAGCTGTCTCGGGCGTGTTTATAAAGAAGTTTGAAGTGAATGGATTTCTGCGAATGAGAAAACAACATCAGGGCTAAGTAACTATTTGAAGGTGCTGTCAAAGGCTTTCTCTCTTTGCCCTCCTCCTTTCATCTCTCACTCCTCTTCCTCCTACCTTCCCACTCTCATTAGCGACGGTTGCGAGAGTGGAGAACAAAGCCCGGGCCTGCCAATCGATCACCGAGCGGCGCTATCAATCGACCGGAGCGCAGGTCTCCTCCGTCTACCCCGGCGATTGACGGGTCAGAGATTGATGAGGGAGATTGTTGTGTGTCGGGGTGTGTTTGTATGTTGATGCGCAAGAGTATGTCTTTATCTGAGTTGGATTACAGAAGATTTAATCTGGCTGTGTTTGTCAGCTGCACTTTTCAATTTGTCAATACATTAAGACGGTGTCAAAAGAACAGCGCTGAAAATACGACCTCAAATCCCCCAGACACTGACAGATATATGTATTTTTTTGGTGGATACTCTTTACCCAGGCACTCTGTTTCTGCCCTGGCAGCAGTAAACATACATATACACACACATACACAAGCAAAATTAAATCATACACTGGCATGGTGTCACACTTTACCTTGGCATGGTGTCATTGCCTTTCAGTGCTGTGACTCATGCCAGCGTTCTAATGGATGAATCCTGCAGCAGTCTGGCCAAGCGTGGATGTATGCAACGTTTGTGTGTATGCACGTGTGTGTGTGTGTGTATTTCAAGGTGTTGTATAAACATTGGAATTATGTGTCACAGCTGGCCAGATGACTTGCCCCGGTTTCATCTCGAATTTTCGTGCATCTCCGCGGGAGGACGTTGCCGCCACATTTGCATGTGAAAGGTTGTCAGACTAACACCTTTTCTCGTGTGTGTGTGTCCCCCCCTCTCTTCCCCACCTCCCCTTTCTCTATCTTCCGTCCACAGCTCTGATAGCCATAGGCCAGTACAGCAGCACCATAGAGACCGTGGACGCCGGCTGGTGCAAAGACATCACAGACCAGGGAGCCACGCAGATTGCTCAGAGCAGCAAGTCCCTCCGCTACCTGGGCCTCATGAGATGTGACAAGGTAACAAGGCTCAGCCTATCGCGTCTCCTGGTGTCTGGTTTCCTGTCAGTATTGTGCTCAACTCTGCAGCTATGTGTGACGCACTTAAAATATCCTTTTGAATACGGCTTTAGATGCAGCAAATTACGGGGGAATTGCGCAGCGTGTTGGAAAAAGAGTATTTTAAGTATATTTAACAAATGCGCTTTGGGACTGAAATAGGCATTTGCAGGTTATGTACTATGCAATCATGACCACTTTTCTGTACCACAAGCCTTTGCACACATGGCTGATTGCAAACATGTTGTCATTATAAGTAGAATTAGGCAGAAATGCTACATTTTTTTTAATGGATTAATAGTTTAAATACTTTAAATCCTGTATTATCATAAAGCAGCCCTGCTTTTAATGATGTACAGTGATGCCCGTATTGGTCTATACGCCCAAATACACATGAATAGAGATGTTAGGAGACACACAAATTCTCTAAAGATCCAGGTTAGGGCAGCTGGCCAATCTAAAAGCATCCAGAGGAGAGCATGCGGAGTGGCTAAGTCACTGCCCAACACGTTTGAGTGAGCTGGTTGGGTGATAACAGGGCTAAAGCGACATAATGACCCCTCTCAGACGCACTTTGAGATGCCTCTGGATGCGAGGGACAATCTTTTCAAAGTCACCCTTAACACTCATCTCATCCGGCCTCTTACCCATCCGGCCGCTGAACACGATGGAGGCGCATTTGGTTTTTCACTGCCATGGTAACAACTCCACCCACCTCTCCAATTGGTTCAGCGGAGCCCCTGCCACACAGACGCGTTCAGTGTGACCTGAGTGGGATGAGGGCAGACAAGGAAGGGAAAGTGAACAGCTGGCTTAACCTGAAACTTTAGTTCTGTGCTGATATTGTGCATCGTGGTGTCTTGTGGAACTTGATCCCAAAGCTGGCGGGCTCTTGCGTTAATATTATACTGTGACGCTGCGTTTTAACGAGCTTTTAAGTTTTATTGCAAATTTTTCACTTTGGTTTGGGGTTGAACAAATTCTGTTAAAGTTGGCAGGGGCTAAAAAAGAGGGAGGAGATCTTTTGACTTACGGTCAGGGCTATACACTGAGTCGGAAACCCATCATTTTTATTCCTTCATCATGAAATCGGTGATATCTGCGCGCCGTGGCCTCTAGCTTGACCCTATGGATTTCTCTGATAAAAATGAATGCCCCGAGATCGTTAAGTGCGACAAGAACATCGGTGTATCATATTTATCTATTTAGAGTGTAATAAAATTAGAATATATGGCGGTATATGACAGCCACCCCATATGTAAGGTCTCCGTTATGAAGCCATGTGCTCGGTTCCCATTATTGCAGACGCGAATGTGTATCTATCATATTTATCTTGTAGTAATAAAGAGTAACTGCATTACATAGCAGGTGATCACTTAGATTCCATTTTCATTTAGTCCACTACCGCCTCGCTGACTCACTGACCCAACAATCGATAGCTACAGCCATGCTAATAAAAAATGTGTTCTGCAGTGACCTACATCTTTACAGGAATAACAATTTTTCATAGTTTCCCACCGCCATATGCATTCATGCCCTTGCCCCGCCAGTGAACACATTTACACACCCCTGTGTCCTTATTTATCCATCCATCTCCCCATTCAGATGTGATATTCATGCTCGTGATTTTTGCCGGAAGAGGGGGGGGAGGGAGGGGTAAATAATTGCGCTCCCTCCGCTCCGAAGGGGGAATTTGGGGATGACACAGCTAAATAAAGCAGTAATTGGCGCTATTAGAGTTTTAATGGAGTGTGAATGGAGCAGAGAGAAGAGTTTGACAGTTTCCAAGGTCAGGTGCAGTGCCAGCGCTTAATCACAGCACCAGTTCGCCGCACGCTTGCCCTTTTCACCCATTTCTCTCGTCTCCTCTCTTCCTAAAATTGTGTCGAGCTTCGCAAATGAGCGCCGGCGAAGATTGGTCGGGGTCCGCGCGGGTCGAAAGACCAGCCCGTGGCGACTGCCTGCTCCGTGCTCATTGATGTTGTTTTTCTGTTCTTGATTATGTTAGGGGAGAACGGGGGAGATATCGCGGACGCGGTCGGGTTTTTTCGGGAGCAGAGAGAGGAATGGTTGTAATATTAACTTTGCTCAGAGGGAAACAAATAACAAGAAATGTGTTGTTATTGGCGAAGTCGCGGCGAAGATGAGAGCTGTAGAGCAGGTTAAAAAATATAAAAAGGTGAGAGTTAAACCAGGAGAATCGAGGTTAGCTACAAGTCAGGCCCCTCCTTCTCTCATCCCCTTCAAACGTCTGCTCTCCTTTCGGTATCCTTCAGTTGCCTCATCTGAATCAGTGCCTCTGCTCCATCGTCCGACATTTAATCAGAATTTATTTTATATTCAGGCATTTACTGTATAGCCGACACGCCTCTCTCTCCAGACCACTTGAGGCAAGGAGCGGTTTGAAATCTTTATTGAGGTCACTTCGACTGGGTCAGTATTGACTCCTGTCTGATCTGAGCTCGGGACGTTTCTCTTTGCTTGGTTAACTCAAGAGACGTCTACATTTTTAAGTAAAAAAAAAAAAATAATCAAATTACACGCTACATTTTGCGACAAACACGTGGCTCGTCAGCAGTTACCGCGCCGCTGCTTTTGACCTCCGCTCGGTGTTGGAATCGGTTCAGTGATTTTTCTAATATATTTGTTTCATGCCGTGTCTCTTAAATAAACCAAATCAATATTTTCAAGTACTTTGCAAATTTGTTTTAGCACAGACGGGCAGGGCTTCCGCTTCGGCTGCAGTTCTCTCTGGCATTTCCGCCTCCGCCGTCGTTGTATCATGCTTTATTTGCGTATCACGGCAGTAAAATCCGAAGGCATGCCCGATCCAATCTCGAGGCAAACTAATCTAATCTCTGCACCTAATCCGGTTCTGGCTCAGAAACCGGGCAATGACTCTCAATCCCACAAGGTTTCGAACGTAATCAGAGTCTTGTGCAAATTGCTTAAGTTAAACTTCTCTCAGCCGCAGCGTCTCTTTTTTTTTTTTTTATGCTGACAAATCTATTTGAATTTTTTTCCCCCGTGTCTCATTTGATTTAACTCTCCATGGTTTAATAGAAGATGGGGAGCACATCTGTGCGTCTCCATGCGTCATTTTCTGTCCTTTCTTTTAAGTACATTTCTTCTGAGTTCCTATTTGCTCAAGAGCTGTACTGATGATTGCAGTCTATAATAAAACATGAGTCCAGAACATGAGGCAATTCCAGGCAAAACCGCATTACCGAAGAATGTTTCCTCTATTAGATTTTGAAGGTATTTTGATGCAGTTGTGCTTGATGGATTTCAGTTTGTCCCGCACTCTTAAGCCGGTTCCAAGCTAAGCTAATTAAACGTTTGACCGCCAGGATCTACACACTTGAGGAAACCTCTCAATATTTACAACATACCTACCAAGGCTCTGCAGCTAATGAGGTCATTGCCAGTCGCCGCGTCCTGAAAAGATTCCGTTCGGCATACCTACCGTGTATGTTTGCATTGCAAAAATAAATAGTTAGATACACTTACATGGAAGGCTCCGCTGGCGCTGTTAGTTATTTCTTGCGAGAGCTGTGTTGACAGGTGTTGTGGACATATTGCAAATACCTAAAAGTTATTATTTCCCTTACAAGAGCTTTGCTTGGTTTTTCTCCAGGATGTGTATATTTCGTGAATTCTGTACAGATAACGTTCAGGTCATCCATTAAAAAAAAGTGGAAAACATTATAGAAAGGACAAACTGACCTCCTTCTCGTGGCCTGATCATCATTAGCCTAAGCCTGGCTCACAGATGTGGAGGTACCCTCTGCAATCTGCGTTTGGCTTTTTAAAATAAATATGGTTTCACTCTTTCTATTTCTTCCTATACACCCCCACTCTTCCTCCTCCTAACTTTTTCTCCCCCCACAAAGCTTCCTTCCACGCTAACAGATGGAGTTTGGTTTCAGAGTGGGTCCTGTCAGTCTTGGGCAAATACAGACTTGCGATAACCTTGACACGCGGTTGCGGACAAAGCCGTCAGCTCCGTTCCTCGGCAGCACACCCGGGCCTGTGTAAATTTGTTTGGAATTGTCAAAACGCTGGGAATTTTAATGTAACAGCCTCCCTGAATGTCACAGGACTCAGAAAGTGTAGAATTCATTTAAGAACTGTTAACAGGATCCAGCTGGCCCTGCTCATGTGGAGCAGTGTGAAGGATCGATTTCCCTCGTCACAGTTTACACAAACGTGCTTCCGTACTGTATACATTTAAAAGCCGGGCTGCCTGAATTGGGTGTCCGCTGCTATTTGGCGTGAGTTTTAGACTTTTTTTTTTAATTTTCTTTTACAAAATTCACGACATGTGAGTTAATTCTGTTCGAGTATTATTTTATTTATTCCTTTGCTTTCAGTAGCCGAGCCATGCACGGTGTTAATAGAAAGGAATGTACGTGACACTTTTTCACGTCTGTCTGAAGGATTTCCTTTGTGTCTCAGTGTGTTCATACGCGCTCGAATGCAATGGTGTCCGTGTGTAGCAGTGTGCGTTCTCTGCGAGGAATTTATGTTATTTGCTGTTAACACGGCTCATAATGGAGCATTGAAATCAGAACCCCCGGGCCCGGGCAAACGGCGCGCTCCGCCTGCCTCGAATGATTACACCCCGCTGCCCTCAGGGCCAAATGACCTCGTTCTGACGAGGGGAAAGAATGCGATTGATCCCGGCTTGCCCAAAAATAATCAAATCAATTCATTTGGTCCTCGTTCGGCTACGGCTGTGCCAGTCTTTTGAAGCATTCAGAATGAAGGAAAGAATTTCCTAATCTTCGGGAAAACGGATCCTCTTTGCTGCATATGTCAGTGCTGGCGTCTCAGAAAAGCTCGACTCCCCCCGTTTTTTTTTTTTTTTTGTGTGTGTTAAATGTTAGGTCTTCTCTGTGGGAGGAATACATCTTTCTACGCTTTCACAAACACAATGGAACACGGTGTATTAATCCTGGCTATGAGTCTGAGCTGTTAAATATAGAATCCTGCCCTCAGAGGTGGTTTTATAACCAAAACACTTTCATTCTGTTGTTGGACCGGGCCGACGCAGACACAAACACGCATTAACTTTTCAAACTCGCACAAATTCACCAAACATTTTTTATTTTTTTTTGTTTGGCTAACCGCGACCATGTTTCCGATCACAGGGGCAAGGGTTCAGCGCTGAGCTTTACAGGCGTTCTCTGTTGCCTGGCGGTGTGCAGAGTTACTTATTGCGCTCCTTATCTTGACACTGTTTTCATACGTCGCCTATATGTGTTAAGTTGCTGTTTTCTATAACAGTCCCCCCCCCCCAGCTCAACATTTATGGCCTCCGTCCTCCGTTGATGTATCACTTTGGGGATTTTGATCTTATTCAACCTCGGTGGAATGTTTTCTTGGGAAACGGTTTTCACAGCTTGCTCAAATGTACCGCTTTTTCTTTCTTCCTCTCTTTCCCTCTTCCTTTGTCTCTCTCTTTTTCTCCCCCTCTTCTCCACCCTCACCAAAACTTCCCCCGACTGCGTTTCCACTACTTCATTAGAGTGAAAACAAATGGGCAGTTTCAGGTTGTGAAACAGAGAAGAGAGAAGCAAACTTACGCAGTCAGCATGAAGCCGGACTAGAAAAAATAATGACACTTACTGCTACCGGCCTTCTTCAGGGACAGCTGGTGGAGAAAGTAAGAGTTATCATAGTAATGACGAGATGAGGGGAGGGGAACAGAAAGCAAAACGAAGCCTGGCCTTGAGGACAAAAAAAATAAAAAAAAGATGAAAAATTATTTAACGAATGACAGAAATACAGAGAAAATAGAGGTAAAATTAGATCAAATGAAGCGATAGGGCCCAGTTCCGGCTATTCCCTTTACAAATTGCCCCCGCGAAAAAGTGTTTTGTGTAAGCAGTTTTGAAGTACGTTCCCATTACCTGAACTGAGGCGTTTGGGGAACAGGTATGAGCACTGCTGTACCCCAAGATAGAGCAACCAGACAGACCTTGTTAAAAGAACAGACATCCCAATCAATATGGTCGTTTCACTGGTGCATCCAGCTGCCAGGGACTATACACAGATAGGCACGGCACAGCAATTTGCAGACATAAACAAGGGCCTAATTGTTCAGGGCCTGGAGGTTTGGAGTGAGCAAAACAAAGATGAAGTATGGCGAGGAGTTAGGAGGCATTTTAACTCTCGTTTAGGAAATGAGAGTTTGGGAGTTCGGCAAACTTTCTTTGATGAGTGTTGTTATTGTGAGCGGCAGGGATCCTTAGCTTAAAGGCTTCTAATGCGAAAGGGAATTAGGAGAAAGCTACTGCGGCGGCATCAGGTGTGAGACGGGCAGGTTCTCGGGGTCCCTATTTTCCAGGCTTTGGTCGGACCTGAATGTTCAAAGTGGAGAAAGTAGTTTGAAAGAGTCATTTGCCATTTGTGATTTTCAGTGTAATCTCGGCGCCTCATCCCGCACAGAAGAGCCGTATTGATTGGCGGTCTTAACTGAAGCCACCTCCCGATCATCCCTTCATCTTGTTTCTAAAGGGCAGGAGCAAGGGACAGTGAAGGAGAGAGGGTGAAATAAAGTGAGACGCCGACAGAGTTCACTGAGTATCTGAAGGGAATCTCAGAATTGCCCTTCAACAAAAAAAAAAAAAGTGCACTCATAAACCTGACCTCACCCGACTCACATACACACCTGTGTATTTCTTCCCCTTATTTTTTACCCCCTTCCATCTTTTTTTGCCTTCCCAATTCCTCCCTCCCTTTGCCTCGTTCTCCAAGTTAAGGACAGCCAAGGTTGTTTGAACTTCGGATGCTGCTCACATCTTTTGTTCATTCAATTAGTTCATTCAAGTGCCCCCCTTGTCTGTCTTCCCCCCCTTTTCCTCTCCTCCTCCTCCTCCTCCTCCTCCTCCTCCTCCTCCTCCAGGGCTGTTTACTCACCACTAGTGAGGTCAACATAATCTCATGGAGTCATGGGCAGACGGTAGACAACACTCAGTTGGGCCCGGATACTCAGACTTGCCAATCCTCATATGTTTTTGTGCAGTAATTACTGTTTGGCTCAAAACGTTATTTTTTTTTTCCCCCGTCTCCCAGACAGTGAGAGACAGCAGGTGGTCACATCCCATTTTTAGCCTGCGGGCTCAGTGTCTGACTGTGCTGGTGATGAATTAGCTATTTAATGCTAATGACAATGTAGCTCCCCTCGCTGAACGCTACGTCCGTATGAATTTAACACATCCAGACCAGCTCGGGAAATTTCGGAGCGGATCGATTAAGCCTCTGATTGATGTCTAGCTCTGTAATCGATTGGAAACCGAGTAGCCGATGAGAGTTAAAGCGTTGAATAAGTGTAGCCAGAAATAAGGCACCTATGAGATGGGACAGGTCAGTTAAGAACTATTTACCACCCAGGAAGTAAAACACAGTGTTTTGTTGAGCTTTTAAATACTGACAACCTTTAATTTTATTCATCAGAATAATCTCATAAACTCAGGGAAATCAGCCTACAGTAGGGACAGCTTGGGATCACTGACTTTTGCTCTCTGATTCGTTTGTAACCCGATTCACAGATTTCATCTGCGATCTCCTCGCTCTGGAGAGTCGCTATGAATTTTGTATCACGGGGCTCTTTGAAAGGACAGGGCCAAGCTGTCCTCGTTATTTATTTGTTTATTTATTTATTTATTTTGAAGAACAAGGGAGTCATGCGAGGCAAAAAATAAAAAATAAAAAATTCAACACAGTACCTCTGTTGTGATTATCATGAAGGAATTCTGCTTGGGTTTGACCTTTCGGTAAGCCGCTGTGGAATCTGTGTTTGTGAAGGAGGGCGGCACAGTGGTGGTTAGCACCGATGCCTCACAGCAAGAAGGCTCTGGGTTCAAATCCATCGGCCAAATGGGGGCCTCCCCATGTGGAGCCTGCATGGTTCCCCCCATGTCCGTATGCCGCCACGCCACCCAAAAGACATGCCCGTAAGGTTAATTGGTGATTCTGATTGGACCGTAGGTGTGAGTGTGAATGGTTGTCTGTCCCTCTGTGTTAGCCCTGCGATAAACTGGGAACCTGTCCAGGGCGTACCCCACCCGATGACAACCAGGATAGGTGCCGGCCCCCCAAGCCACTACAGAAAATGGATGAATGAATGAATGTTTGTACTCACGTTTTTGTCTCTATGCCGCAATATCTCTGTTTCTTTGTGCTTTTCAGTTATCTGTATCTGTATTTAACTGGATTACTGTAAAATTACCGTGTTGGGGATATTAAAATGATAGAAAATAATATCTTGATTCTCCGTTACAGCAATTAGAATCCATCCGATACTTGAATTCACCATGCCGCATCAAATTTGGGGAACAGGCACATGGTTTAATTAGACCAAACACTTCACAGCTCGCACTCCGTCTTGCCTCAAAAACACACTTACACCTGATCAGGCGCGGCGTGTCGGACATAGTAACACCCAAGGCAATGCAACGAGATACGGCGAGGACCCAAATTAAACTGAATATAATTTGGGCCCAGACTGAATCGAGCCCGAGATCTTCATTACTAGAAATTTAGTCGACACATGAGAACGTCTACATTAGGCCACGGATACGGTTTCACTGTGTGGTACAGGTGGATACGTGATATCTCCAAAAGCCTAATCTTATCCGTAAGACAAAAGTTGCATGTGGTTGCGTCATCCTTTGCTCCTGAGGTTAGATAGTTGTCTTTGTCACCTCAGCATTTCCCAGTTTAATTAGCTTTACTTTGGTTCCCCCTCATAGATTAATCTGTGATAGCGTTTTTTTTTTTTTCCCCCCATGATTTCTTTTCCGAGACAAACAAATAAATTGTGGAAAGCCTCCTGAGTTATGGTATGTTTTCCTCCAGCCTGCAGAGATAAGAAGGCCAGCACACATAGAGAGAGGGAGAGGGGGATTGGGCTGAGCCTTGTACACATTCCTTAAGTTACTTTTGTCACGCGTGATGGAGTGTGGGGTTTACAAACCTGGCCTCCAGAACCTCTTTCTCTGACCCTGTTCAGTTGAACCCCCATTCCTCTTTGTGTGTGTGCGTGTGTACATACTGACACCCTGCTTTTCAGTTCTGCTGCTGTCTGATATTGTGCAGGGATGAGGAGGACCAGACCTTAGTTGTCGCAAGCGGTGCCTTTCCACGCCGAAAAGCAGTCTATTCCTTAAGCCTCCGCGCCAATGCATCAATTGTTCGTTTAGAATTATTGAATCTCGCGTAAGATTGCAAGCAAACTCTTCTCGGTGTCTGAACTCTTGAAATATACTTCTCTTTCCCACCCATTCCTTTCTCCTTCCTTCCTCTCCTTATCGGAGTCGGTAAACTATCTTTCAGTTGTCCAGTTACTCGTTTAGAAACTTTACAACTGGGGCTTTTCTCCGAGCAGTTTAAGGAAGGCTATAAATCTGGCTTGTTTAAACCCAGACTCCTTTAAGCCGTGTTTTACTAAGACCTGATGCACGGCATTCTTCTGCTGCCCAAACAGGCTTTTTAAACATTTACCCCAAATGTATTTACTGGTTGACTGATACGCTGTCTTCATGGGAGTAGACAGGTAACGGGGGTATTTGTCTCTCTTTATGGGCCAAGGACTAGCAATGGCTGCCACATGGCCAAAGAAAATGAGGGGAGCAAAGAAGAAATAAAGGAAGGAGAAGGAACCCTGCAGACCTGCTCTGAATTTAATGAAAAGTCTGAGGAAATAAAACATTTTTTTATATACATATAGATAAAAAAAAATGGACCATGGAATATATTTTGGTTTGAAATCTCCCTATGTATTCATTTAAATTGTTGTGTGCGTCAGTAGTCTGTGTTTTATTTCTTTCCCAGGCTCATTGTTGCTGTGGATTTTGGACCATATATATATATTTTTTTAGGCTATTTCTTAAACTATCTCCCTCTCCATTTATTCCATTTCCCTTTCCTAAAAGCTGAGAGATGATGGTGTTCTCACCACGATGGTCTAATATGATATGCATCTTCATGTTTGTGTATCAGATTATCGATTTACAGCCTTGTCCTTCGTTCTTCCAGCTGAGAATGTGCACTGCCGCGGCATCAGTCACCTTTACGACGTGTTTTACTGTGCTGCTTACGAGGAGAATGCCCTGTGTTTGCAGTAAATGTATATTTTACGTGGTGATAGAGTGCATTTGCATCAGAGGATTAGGCTTAAAAAAAGGGGGTCTCACTGTGAGCACACGAGAGCATTACAGGAGAGAGCGGAGGTCAGCTCGGGAACTCACTGTCACTAACGTTCAGCCGTCTCTTTCGCTATACAACATGCGTTTTCCCGAACAACGTATCAAACATACGTCCTTTTTGTTTTTTCCTCCATCCCTCTCTCGCCCTCTTGTAAACCCTGACAACAGCACATTTGCCGTCAGGATGAATTACACCGCACTTAGATCCAGAGGGCAACATCTTTGAAGTTAAAATGGGGGAAAATATCATAAGTATAGGCTTCGGTCCAGATAGCTGTGGCCGCTCTCCCAGATGCTTCTCAAAGATTAGAATCATCAGTGAGTAGCGATCTGCTCCATCATATGGCTCGCCTACAGACTTGGCAGCAGGTCTGAGGGAGAGCTGGTGTAGCATGGTGCACCGGATCAGGACTGTATGGGGTTAAAGAATGAAAATGAAATCCCTCACGTGCCGTGTATCTGAAGCACTGTTCGAGTCAATACGGCCCCGACTGTTTTCTGATAGCATTTGTTAAGCTGATGTTGCCTAGCAACAAAATATCATTAAGAACCATTTTGCCCAGTAACAAAGTTCCACTCGAGGAGGAGGAAACGGCTGAATCACTGGTTTGAAGGAGTCGGTGTGGCGCAGCTGTAACCGGAGCCCTCGCGTCTCTTACCAAGCAGTTAAACTACAGTATTTGGTCTGACCTTCGCGCCTAGCGTCAGAACTGAGCCGCAAATACCAAGCAGGTGTGGTGATGTCATCAGATTTCGCTCAGCATGCCGCAGAGCCACGCAAAGGGCACGCGGGCTTGTCCAAATCCGGAGACTTTCTTTTACAGAAGGCTGTTGTTTTGGAGGCATGATAAGTCTGAAAGCGACTGTCGCTGCCAGGCTGGTGGAGGGGAACAGAGTTACTGGATGCTTTGGATGCCTCTGCTGACTGATTTCCTGTCAATGTGATTTTCTGATTAGCCGCATTAAGCCGCTTTTAAAACGAGCAGTGGCACTGAGCACGTCATTCCGAGGTACTAGTTGATTAAAATAAATCTCAAACCAGGTACAAGTAATTTCTGTGATTTGTTACACAACTTAATAACAAAGCTGATGAGGAGATTTTTTTCTTCCAACTTAATTGGCCTGTCGACCATCGCGAGGCATTTAGAATTCCTACCATTCGATGCCTGTTTTATGTAATTACATTTCAAAACGTTTTTTTTTTTTAAAAAAACGACACTAATGGTTTCCAAGACATACAGTATTACCATAAAGTTCAGCGCAGGTCAGTCTGTTCATGATTTCCATCAAAGCAATCTTGTCGCGGCCCAGACGTTTAGCGTTGCCACAACCGGCAATTAGGAAATGATTCAGCATTTTGATTGGGCGCCGTGTTGTGTGTGCCATGTTTGCTCAGCAAGTGGAGCGGCGCCAAATTAGCATTAATGAATGTTATGGCCTCCCATCAGCTTGACAGGTCTATTCTTTAGATCTGTTTTAATTGTAATTAAGGCCTGATTAACGAGCGGGGGGGATGTTTCATCCTCTTTTTAAGAATATAGCATAATATGTTATGAAGGCAATCAAGGGTTTGTCATTTTATCTGTTAATGAGGCTAAGCCGTATGTCATAACAAACTCAACTCTTGTCTGGAGTAGGAGCCTTTGGAGGCCTTGGTTAAGCTGCTCTCCGTGAAGGCATTACACACCCACCTTTGTTGGGTAATTGCAGGTTTGTCTGCTTCATATCTGGTCTAGCAAGTTGTTGCATCTCTCCCTCTCTACAAGTTTTAATTTAAAAAGGGTCATTTCAGATATTGAATGTAATTATTATTATTCTAAAATATTTCAGCTATTGAAAGAACTCAAAACCATATGTTCATTTATTGGAGCCAAACTTGTTGAAAAGCCTTAGTCAGTGAAAAGCTCTCACGCGCTTTTGTGTGCCAGTAATGTAGTCAAAGACCTGGGTTAAATCCCAAAAGAGGCAAAGTCTAGATCAGTGTTTGCTTATGAATGATAATCAGTGTTCAGGATTAACACATACTCCATCTGTTGTCTTTGCCGACAGGTGTTTTTAGCTCGTCAAAAAACTCTAATTAGTCAAGATTTCATACAAATGTACCCGAATTGTGAAAAATCTGCAAGAGAAACAGCAAATTAATTCACATTGCCATGCAACGCTTTGGTGTGAACAGTAGAAGGTGGGCGCATCGGGACGAAGAGTTGTTGGTGGTGCCATATCCCCAGTTGGATGCCATTAAATTACTGCAAATAAAAACATAATTAAAACAATTCCAGTGAAACCTCCAGCGGATGAAAGTTTTTTTTTATGAAAATCTTACTTTGATGTTTCATTTAGTATCATCAGGTGTGCGTCTCATTGGTCCCACATTCATTCTTCAGCATGTCGTAAAGCGTCGCAAAGAGAAAAGAGCACCATCGTACAGCAAAATCCACACAACTCCACAGTTCCAGTGGTCATTTCCACTCAGATTTTCAAATTGAAAATATGCATGAAAACAGGTGGATGGAAACACACACACACTGTAGCCATAAACGGTCCTTAGTGGGTTACTTTTGGCCCTGCCGATGAGTCTCATATATTTCAGGACTCTGCAGGGATTCTTTGATTTTTATATCCCGCTTCACGAGAAGAAACCTTCCAGTTAAAATAGGTCTCATTTTTATGCCCGTGTTGCCAATAGATCTGCTTCACACGATTGATTGAATCCACCTAGCAGACGACTAATAATGGGAATTGTTTAAGGTGATAACTTGAAACAGCGTTTTACTGATTGTGATCTTTCTGAGCCATTCGGTTTGTTTTTTTTTGGACAGAAGGGTAACAACATCGTGATCTGAGCACCATAGAGTTTAATTTGTTTACATCAAAATGGCTCTGATTGGTTGTAGGACTATCCAGTTGCAATCTCTGTATCGATTGAAACACGGCCGGTAATGAAACCCAAATGGGGCGTTATGTAATATTCCGATAAAGACTGAGTCTGGCTACGTCAGGGTATTTTTGTCATCTGTATTTTTTATTTACTTTTTAAACAGTTCCCCTTTTATCCTCTAATTTAATGCACCTTTCGAGGAGTTGAAGTGTCAGCGAATCATTTCAAAGCCCTTGGAGTTTTTTTTTTAATGTCTTTTCTCTTCAATGCTGACAGAAGCAGAGAGATCTGAACTATTTTTGTCTCTTCCTCTCAAACATTTCAGATCCGAAACAGAGAAACTAATGAAAATCAGAAAGCCGGTTGGACCCTGTGCTTCTGATTTTATCTTTTTTCACATCCACTGGCACCGCAGAAGAGTCTGTTGAGCCTCTGTGTGTTTGCATCAAGTACCTGAACTTCAACCCCCTGTTCCCTCCTTGCGAATCAAAGGGAAACCTAACAAGCCTTTTATTCTCTTTGTATTCACTTCTTCTTCTGTGGAAAGTTTCCACCTTCTTTCTGTGACTCGAGAGACACTGTTGCTCTGTCTCCTCAAGCGCACTTAGTTCTCTCTGATTGTGCCGGTTTCATCCTGACCATCTTTTTGTGCACCCGAACATTTATTTTCTCAATTTCTCCACTTGACAAGGAAGTGCTGATACCTACTATTAAAGAAATTACGCTCAATGGAGAGAAAGAAAGAGCTGACAGCCGAAACGGATCACAACCTGAGCAAGAGCCAGGGAACTCTGACCGTGCGCGGCTTTTCTTCCAGAAATCACAGAAACTAAAGCGCTTTCGGGCGAAGAGCTCGGGGGAAACTGTGAAGCATTTTGTCATTGCTTTGGCAACAACGGGGCGACTGTGTCCTCAACATGTGTGTGAGTGTTTATACATCATTTCCCCTGGAAAGTGTCATGCTCGCGGGTGGGCGGGGGGTTGGTTCTGGGTGGGTTGCAGTTAACCCCTCAAGGTCTCCAGGGTTACTCTGCTTCTGCTCTTTGTCAGATTCTCAGGCTTTCTCACTCTTGGCTCTCAAGTGATGGTCTGACAGAGTGTTAGACTGGCAAAGAAGTGCCGGAGTGGCTATTAGCCGCTTGTCTTTCTAGTCCTCTGAGAACATGAAGGCCTCATTAGCCCGGTGAGCTCAGCTGTCTGCTGAAGCTAAACCCATCGCCACAGTCCAGATGGGTGTGTATGTGTGCATATGTGCTTTTAAAGAAATGGCCTATCCCTCGTATTAGTCTAGTGCTCTTAGTTTAGTGCATCACTTTCGCAGGGCACTAAGTTCAGTCTGTGTCTCTGATTGTTGTAATAAGGCATCGTAATGCGATGCAGAGACTGTGGATGGATTTTTTATTTTGAAATCTTAGTTTATTTATAGACCTAAAGCAGTATTTATTTTAGATTCATGTAGTTTTAAGCTGTTCTTAATAAATATACTCAGGACTTCCTGCTCTGAAAGATTACTGAATGTTTCCAAAATGAAGTGCTTGATTGGTTTACCACAGGGCTGGATAATGGACTTCATTTATGTAATTGCAAAATGTCATCAAACGTTCGTCTGCCTAAACGATGCTAATATCGTATCGTTCCTATAAATTATAAATGTAAAGTAGCAGTATTGTTTTCTTAAAATATGGAAACCAAACCTGCTGCGGAGCCTTAGGAACATGAACGTGGAAAAACACGTTACAGAGTTTACTTAAAAGTTAATGCAAGGCTTCACAGGCCTGACTGACACAAAGGTGGACGTCTTCCAGAGTTAGTTCGAAAATTCCCTGCTGTCCTCTGTTGCAATCCCTCCACTGCAGCCCAGCGCCGAAGTAATCAAACCGTAATCAAACGGGACAGAACGTGTGAGAGGAGAAATGTGTTCTCACTCATTTGTTCACTCTTGACCTTGAAAAACACTTGAACATAAAGGAGATCAGCTTCCTCGCTTGTTCCGGAGCTTTGGGTTTTTTAATCAGCAGAGGCAGATTTGTACTCATCATGGAAGGGTAAATATTTAAACTTTCCACACTAGTTTTCAGCCAACAATCAATGAGAAGTTGAAGAATTTGGAATAGTGGTTAATGATTTGAACATTCACAGCTCCGTGACAACTGAGCGTCTGCTAATGAAGATAAGTCGCACCCACTGGAAAGCAAATATACCTGGAGTTAAACATGATCACAATTAGTGTTAAATGTGTTTTTATTGGAGGTGCGACGACGTGTTATGTCAACGGCTTTGTGCGTGTGCTCGTTGCAGGTGAACGAGGAGACCGTGGAGAGGCTGGTCGTCCAGTACCCTCACATTGTGTTCAGCACGGTGATGCAGGACTGCAAGAGAACCCTGGAGAGAGCTTATCAAATGGGCTGGAGCCCCAACACGTCGAACACTTCGTAGCTACTGCTGGATCACACACACACACACACACACACACACACACACACACACAAACACGCACACAAACACACGGCTACACAGAGGTCCTTTTTTGTATACAGATCCCCATACACAATAAGTGCAGCTCGGTCATGTTTGCTTCTCATTCACTGTTCAACCTGCATGTGATTATGTAGCTAGACACTTCCAGACGAACGTTCAGTCCATCAGCAGTTTCATCTGAAGCAAATATCTCCTGTTTTAGAACGGTGTTTTATAACTAGAAGTCATACATCTTTCAGTTTTAGGTTGCAGCCAAAAACTGAATCGTTGCTGTCGTCATTGGAAATGAGTTGGATTACATTCAACGACGACACGTCCGATCAGACACGTGTCCTCCGTCTGATCAGAGCCTCGAGGGGCTCGTTTGTTTTGGTGCAAAGCAGTGCACTAACAAGTGTTGTTTGAAATCTGCTATAAGTGAAGTTTAAGAGTATTAAGACCTTTTAAATCCCCTGCTTAGGTGGAGTAGAGGTAAAGGTGTAAGAAGGGGTTTTGAATATATCAAAGACCCCAAAAAAAAAAAAAGTGTCATTAAAATGATTGGATGGTTGGACCTGAATTATTTTTAATTAAAATAAAAAATGATTTAAATAATTTTTTCCCAACTGGAACCGGTGAGGCGTCCACGTCCTCCAAAACTGAACTCCACTGCTGCGGTGAGATTTCACAAGAGGCAGCAGAGACTCTGAGATCAGGAGGCCTCTCACCGGACCACTTCTGAACCGCGAGGGCTTCGCACCTCGCTCGAGGCATTTTGAGAAATTTTCTGATGTTTATTTTGCCCAGTTGGAACATTTTTTTCTTCCTCTCTTGGATGTTCAGTGCAGTGTTAAAGGCATTCGTTGGGACTTGCGGACGTGGTGAGATCGTTGACAAGGATCCGTGTGGAAGGACAGAGCTCTTCGCTGTGACTCAATATGCACATTGTTGTCGGGGGGGGGAGAAAAAAAAAATAAAGATTCGGGCCAGACGCCGTCAAATCTCTGGCAAACGTGTGGCAGGAAAATGGCATTGATGATGTTTCAGTGGCGCATGTTTACATTGAGATCCTTACCTTATTTTTACAGCTAGATATGGAGCACTTACAATGTAAATCACCATGCGTTTGAGTTGGGATTAATGCTCCGTTTATTGCCATGCGTAGATTTACCTTTGACTGAGCATCACCTTGAGTCATTACTGAATGAAATCAGACAGTGCTTGAAATAGAAGTTGCCTTTACGTAAAAATCCCGGGTCGTATTATCAGAATATCCACAGCCACCTTGAAGACAGGTAAGAAGAAGCCTTAAGTGGTTATTAATTGCGACCCAATCAGCAACCACCGGAAGTCGACCCAGAATTAACTATAGAAATATTTATCTGAAACCATATTCCTGTCTTTTGATCTGATATATACATATATATATATGAATAAATAATGTGTGGGAATTACTTAGAATAATATTGGTTTTGATCATATACTTGTAACATTAGCTATGTAGCAACGGAGCGAGCGGTTTATATTTCCTAGTGGTGTAGGACGTGAAGAAAAAAAATCTGGTTCGGATGAGTAGACGCTGGCGGGCGAGAGTTGATCACCGTTTTTCATCTGTTCTATAGAAAATGCATTAGTGTACAGTTTAACATGCAAATAACCAGGGTATTTTTCTATGGTGTGAACCAGCTCTGGGCTCCACACACTGTCAACCAGATACGAACAATGCCTGACTGAGCTTAGAGTTTTGAGTAGAACTGTAAAAACCTTCCACCTTGTATTGAGATTTTGGACTATTAAAAACATTCGTTTTTCCCTTGTCAGGATTTGTAGGTGAAGAGTTTCTCGCTCGGCCTGTGTTTTTTTTTGTTTTTTTTTCTGTTTCTGTTCTTTTGTAATCCCCCATATGCACTTTCTTCTCCGCTAGATGTTGACACACTTGATTCCTGATTTGTTAAGGCAACCGTAAATGACTGGATTTACATAAAGATGAATAAAACACTACTACTTCAAGCGTTTTTTTTTTTTTTTTTTTTTCTTTCCTATTTTCTTTCAGTATGTGTGGAATTGAGGCCCGGAGAGGAATATTCAGAATGACAGTGGAATATGTTTCTGCTCATTTTACATCATCTGTGGACCACTTAAACATTTTCCCTCCAGGATTTCCAGACTTTTTTATTGCATCCATTGCATTTCAACACAGAGACCATAATAACCATAATGGTAGACGCGGCGAAATTCAACAGGGATGACATCTGTGATCTCAGGTAAAATGCAAATACGGATACCAGCATGTTTTTCATCACCACCAAAGGCCTTGGAATGCACGAGTTCGACACACTGAAGCCTCTGTATTGTTAGAAATAAAGATGTTTTCCTCAGATACCCATGCACTGATAGCGTCTTTTCTTTTAAGCGCGACGACACAACAGTCACCCTGCATTTCCATGAAGGCGCTCTTCCAAGGTTAGAACTATTTACAATCACAGGAGTTTCACATCTGAGACAAAGTGAGGAGATATCAGCTTGCTGCCCAGCAAGACGCCAAAGGCCTCAAAGAGGTAAAAAGCTGTCACTCAATATGTCCCCCAGTCTTTGTACCTTTCAAGTGCCTGTTTTACTGTTCGGTGTGTTTGTGTTGTTTCATGTCTGGCGATCAAACGTAGGAGATGGCATCAAACAGGAAACGAAGGTTGGTTCTTCCCAGATAGATTCTTTGTGTTGTCAAGACAGTTTGTGTCAACTTGAGGTTCACTTGAATTATGTCTCCAGCTTTTAAGAAAAAGCACTAAACAGCTGATACATCTAATATTAAGTTGTACAGATATAAACCTATGGTATGTGTAGAGATAAGTGAGTATTAAAGGGTGTTAAAGGGTGGCCACAACATTAAAACCACTGACAGGAGAAGTAAATAACATTGACCGTCTTGTGACAGTTCAGTGTTCTGCTGGGAAACTTTTGGACCTGGCATTCATGTGGATGTTACTTAGACATGTACCACCCACCTAGACCCAGACCAGGCACTCCCACCCCATAGCGATGACATTCCTTGATGGCAGCAGTCTGACACAGACACACACACAAAAACAGTTTAGGAACAACTCAAGAAACATGAAGAACAGCACAAGGTGTTGACCTGTCCTCCAAATTCACTAGATCCCAAAGTGATCAAGTATCTGAGGGATGATCCACAGAGACCGCTCCCCTTAAACCATAGGACCCAAAGGCCCCCAGTAACAACATTCTGTTGCCAGACACCGCAGGACACCCTCAGAAGGCCCATGTCCATTCTTCGTTATGATGAGTCACAACTGTTTGAAGTAACAGGGTAGACCTACACAATATTAGGAAGGTGGTCATTATGTTATGCCTGATCGGTGTACATTTTCTACTGTAACACGTCAAACATTGCTGACGGAATAGAAACTTTGACACCCGTGCAATCTCTTACAATAAGTACTACCTTGGTGGACCTCTAATTTTCAACTTTTTCTCGGTCTCAGAAATGCTCCGGTGTGTTTTAAGGCTTTCATTTGCGGTTTTGAACTCGATCGTATTGAAAAGTTTCCCTCGTACCTTCCCCAATCTTTTATTATAACCTTCACAGGGTGGCGTTTGTCACAGTAATGGTCCATTGTGTCGGATCACAATAGATTTCACAAGCGTTCATTATATATTGCCCTCCGCCTGTAACTGTGCGGCGAAACTCACAGCAGAGGACTAAAATGGTGTGTGAAACGTGCTTGAAACGTGTAATTGTAAATATGAAACAAAGGGTTATATCACTTTCAGACTCTCTGACATTTTCTTCAAATGCTGCCGTTTGGATAAAGGTTGCGTTTGTACGGGAAAAATGTAAAAGGTTGAATAGATTTTTATTAGATACTTGGTTATTTGGAGGAATGCTGATCGTAAGTCGCTAGCTCGAGTATAATCACAGACGTTGCCATTGTGTGTGTACTAACCCCTTGTTCGAGATGGTGAAGCTATGTCTTTCTGTAACTGGTTGCTTCATTTGATCCTGGGATCCACCAAAGTCCTACAGCTGTGGCTCCTTCATAGAGACATCTGGACGACTCCTTCGGTCTCTTGTACTACCTTGGCCCTCCTTGCTGTGTTCTGCATCCGTAACAGACCTTCTGATTTCAGAAAGACAAGGTTTTTTTAATATTTCAGCTACAAATGAGGCTCATCTCCCCACACTCCGCTCCCATTTCTCTCCTGGGTAAATTATGCAGCCAGCCGAATTTTACTGCCGCCAATTAGTGCCTTCACAAATGTGAGTGTATGCCATCGATTCTCTTGCTGATTGAGGTAGATTCCATCAGTGGCTCACACTCCTTGGACTCCTGCAATATTCATCAAGGTGGAAGGCCGGCACTTAGATGAGAGACTGCCCTCAGGAAAGGAAAAGAGTGTGCGGGGCACGGCGGAATAGCTATAGAGATCAGTAATTAAACTTGGTAAATATTCATGTGGTCATTACATTTTTAATGAGGTGCTGATAAGAATTGACGCTGACCATACAGGACATTTGTCATGCCGGTCCTGCAAGGGCATTAGTCTAGTCTTCCCAAGAAATTAGTATTTTTCAAGACCTAATCATAGCTGACATTGACGAATGTCCTCGACTGAAAAGGCAGAAGCTTGTTTGAACTTCCTCGCAGAGAATTGATGCGGTGCGTGTAGTCGTGATGAAGGCTGACTTTTAGGGAGATGGCAGTCCGCCTTTCTTAAGCACAGCCGCACTGACAAGAATAAGGTGTGTTAGAAAGGCTTTAGACAAAGATCTGGGTGTTTGGGAGTGATTAGCACACGTAGTACCTTCTTGATCCTGCCAGTGGAGGTGCCCATGATGACGACACATAGTTTTACCCATTTATTAGCCACTGTATGCATCTATTTATCCCCCAATGTAGGTTAAAGTAAAGCGTTTCATTCCAAAAATCTCTTACCACTGCAAAGCATCTTCATTTCTACTGCATTTTGCAAAACCTTGATTGGTCAGACTTACTCCGGATACCCTCGTTGTGGTAAAGGTGTTTTCTGTGGACAACTGGAGAGGGTCTACTCCGCTAAAAAGGCTTCCCTTCGTCCTATTCATCCTACACTGAATCAACTTTATTCTGGCACTTCCCACCGCTCCCTACGCTTCACCCCTAACCCCCTCCAAACCCAGATTCTTCCGATCCCTTGGAAATTATGTCAATCATTAGCCTGCATCTGGCCCGAGTGCTCCGAGAGATTCAATATTTATCAGCATATAAAAGAAAAATATTTCCTGTGTTCTCATTTAGTGTTCTCACCCAACCCTCGGGGGAGCGTAGAGGTATTCAGCTTTTCTCGCCGCCTGTGGTATCCTGCCTCCCTGTTGACGCTTGCTGATTCTGCAGTTGAGAAAGAGCGCAGCGATGAACAGTGAAGATGTTAATGGGTTGACTTTGTAACTGACACTGCCTTTGAGCTGCAGGAGTGAAGCCCAGTGTTGGTATTCATGGCTCCGGAGACGCCTGTGCAGCTCGGGCCCTAAGGAGACCCGCCGAGAACACCAGAGGAGAGTGTTTGAATTACACTGGCTCGTTTACTTTTTTTGGACGGCAGAAGTCGGTCGGAGGAGGACGAATTTTTCTCTCAGTCGCTGCATCTGGAAATTGAACTTGAACATGATAGACCCCGGCAGTCCTCAGCTTGATGTATTAAGATTTATGAGTATGAATTCCCCTATAATGGTCTGCCTCTCACCGGGGGCTACAACTAAACCGGGCCTCCTGTCCAATCTCATGAAGATAAAAAGAAATGAGATTTGTTAATCCACCAAATTTTGACATCCCCCCCAATAGGCTTGTTCTCGCTGCCTGGGGAAAATATCAACCAATGAGTACCCTCAAAAAAGAAAAGCAGGGTGCGCAGAGCATGTGTGTTGGCAGGGATAATGAAGTCAGTGTGATTCCCTCCATCGCATGGCTCCGTGTAGATGTTGTCTCTCCGCCTTTTTAAGTTGGAGTTAATTGCGGTGTTTAGGCGGCGCTCGCTCCAGCTTCTCAACGGCAAAGGTTAATTAGCAACAGAAGGATTTCCACACAAGATATGTTGACATTTACATTTCCTTTCTGGCTAAAATCAGAAAGAACCCCATTTGGTGGCGTTGGGATGGGACAGGGGAGAAAAACGATTCCTCTACAAACATCCTCATTTCTATGCAAAACTTGGCGTTGATATGCAGATTTGGCAGTTGGATGACATTTAAAAGTAGTTAATTGTGCAAATCTTTGTTTTAGACTGGAAAGGTCGTGGATAGTGAGAGTCTTTCATCATGAACTAACCCCCCACTTCCCACCAGCACAGCTGCAGAGAGAGGGGAGGGGAGGGGGTTGTTGGTTTCTCCGCTGACCGCCTTATAGTCACCCATCGCTTTTCAAGGTGGTTCATGAATATTTATATGCACAAACTGTTTGGAAAATGAAAATTAATCTCTAGCCCGACGGGAGATGACTCGGCTATCTGTTTCCACCAAAAAAAATACACTTATCCCTGTTCAGAATGAAAACGCTCCATTGTTTTCTCTCTCGTATTTCTGTGACTGGATATCAAATTAGGGCATGTTTGCTTCTTGATGAGGGACAGTTTTGTTTTATTGCAGTGCGTTCGTCCTCTTGTTGCAGCCTTCCTCGACAAATCAGAAGAGCTGGTTGTGTTTGGCTTAACTATTGCATTTTTCCTGCTAAACTTGTACCCTTGCAGGAAAGCAATCCTTCTCTCCAGAAGCAATATGATCGTTTTAAACAGATTTATTGCGTGTAATATTTCGTCCATATTTTGGATATTACCGTCTAACAGGCAACACTGGTGAGAAAGCACAATGAATTGAAGATACAGCAGGTGCACAGATTGGAAATTTTACACCTGGTTTCACCTGAATAGAACAAATGGATACATAATTGCTCCATTTCATCACTTCCCCTCGCTAGGCGACATTAAAGGGAGCTGTTGGAGAGAACGAAATAAGGATGAATACATCCAACTGGGGACTCGAGCAAGGCTCAAATCTTATCATGCGTATTTCTGTTTGTCTATCGCCTGAAAACACACACACACACACACACACACTCTGATTTACCTGCCATTAGAGTTCCTCCAAGGATACACTGGTCTTATTTGCTCGCTGAAATAACTGTGCACATTTAATCAACGGCTGATTTACCGGCCGCTCTTTGTTTTCTCCTTGAAGCACGATCTCACATCCTCCCTCGGGCGGTTTCATCAATTAAAACAGTTCAGCCCTGTTCGAAAGCTACAGATGGCCAGCGTCAGAGCTGACCAGATTCCGGGTCTCCCAGCCAACTGCTCTGACATGTCAGACATGCTGGTATGCCTTGTCACTCCCCACTCCTCCGCTGTAACAAAGGTTGGGCTGACTTCCCTCTTGAGCACCAGGCCCAAGTGGCTCGCGGAGATGCGAGGCGTGACGGGAGCCCCAGTCTCGAAGCAGACTGTACCCCAAGACCTCCTTTCAAAGCGCCCCCTCTTCCTCCCTCCCTGCCTTCCTCCTCCGCCTCCTTCTCCAGAAACCTAGTGTCCATTTAATCCTTCTTCAATTCCATCTCTCAGCGCTCAAACCCTCTAATCAACACCCCACTCCGCTCCCTCCGGCTCACTCACACACACACACACATTCCCATCAGAATTTTCCCATTTTCCATCTCCAAACCTCACACGCTCATACTTACTACTCGCCACCTCTTGGCCCCTCACCACCCGGTCCCTCCACCCACCTCGGTTGCTTTCCAGGGGTGTGTATTTCACGCCCTGGTGGCTGGACAGGCACTGGGTGATTTCCCAAGGTGGGGGCTGATGGTTGGGCAGGAACCAGTGGTGTGGAGTGATGTCAGAGCAGCGTCTAGGATTTGTGTGTCTGTGTGTATGCGGTGTCACTGCATATACTGTATATATACATGTATATATGTGTGTGTCTGCATATGTGGGAGTATAGAGTTTGAACTCTCTTCAAAAGGCCAGCTGTACAAATGCTGCTCTGAATGAGAGAGGTGTTGAATTAACAAGCCATGCGAGGCGCCCTATTCTCCCGTGTTGCTCCATACACTGACCTGGCAATAATGAGGCAGAGACACATTACAATGGTTCTTTATGGGTTATGTTCTGAACGTTACTAGACCAAAGGGGCTAATGTGCTGGTGTGCGGAAACCCAGATGAAATGACAGTGCGGCGAGCCAGCTGAACATAATGAGAATATTGTGTTTTGAATAAACGGAAATGGGGTGAATTAGCACCGGATGTGGGCCAAGGCTACGCTCCCTGCTGTGCTCTTAAGACGGGGTTCGGGGATCCCTTTCAAAGCAGGGTGACGGTGCTCTGGCTGGGCTTTAAAAAGCAGGTCAAATTTATTTACCCAAGCTAGTTTGCTAGTTTGACCAAAACATGCTTTTCAGAAACGCCCTGCTTCATCCACATTCATTTACGCTCTTTTACGCCTCTGGATGCCAAGGTTTCCCCCGCTGTTGCTCACCGAGCGTTTCTACTTGGCCAGCCGGGTGTTAATTGCCTTGCTCAGAGTCACTTCCACGAGGGTTACTTGGGAATGTACCGGTTTGTTATTTTGCTCTGCCCTCAAGTTCCCAGCTCGGGAATTTGAAGGAACAGCCTTGCAGTCAAAAGCCAGCTTCTTTGAGCTACCAACACGGATGGTGCAGAAATAGGTAGACGGTAGAGGAAAGCCTTTTCAATGAACATCAAGCTTTCCGTAGCACTCCCTGAACGACAGGCTCGACAAGCTAGATCAAGCTCGGCTCATTGTTTTGGGTTCTATTTTATTATAAACTGTCATCAGTGTGATTAGCGTAATGTCTACATGTCAACACGGCGGCTGCGTTCATCTACGTGACGACCCGGCATGTCTCTGAGACGCTCTTTTGTTGCTCTTGTGTGGTGCATTTTTAGCCAGATATGACTTCATCAAAAGGAGGCAGGATTCCTATCTCTAAACTAAACACGCCGAACAATACACTGGCACCGGCACCAGTGCCAGACTCTGTGTGTACACTACGCACAAAACTGTACACACTAGTGTCTGTGCCTGCTTGTCGGCATACGTGACCAGTGGGAGTCTCGTCTGCCTGTCCTACCATTGTAACGCAGTAAGCATGTAAAAAAAACAAAAAAACAATCGTGTCTCCTCGTAGCTATTTCCACTGAGCTTTTTAAAGAACAGACTTTTTGAAGTGCTTTTCTCATATTTTTTTCCAGCTGTCACTCTTATTTTATCTAAAATGTTGATTTTTCAGGTAAGAAATCTTATTTTAGAGATATCAGTTGCCTAAATCCCACAAACAAATGTCTACGTAAATACAGAGATACAATCCACTTTACCAGATGAACAATTACAGTCCACCAGAGAATAAGAAAGTCTTTTGGGAATAAGTTATTGACTCCAGTAACAAATAAGTGCGCACTTTCACACAGTATTCTGCAAGAAATCAAACACTCCAGACGGATTACTTATTTCTCAGTCTAATACTAATGTCCTCCAAAAAAGGCCTTTAGTTATACTCAAGTACTATAACTTTTTAATCCGCGGCTGAACATGTCTGAATCCCCCCACTTAACCGCAAACGTGTAACGTGAGCAATGAAAGCAATAAAAACATGAATCAAACAACGGCACACTCTTCCAAATCTGGCTCAGTCAACACAGATATGATACACCACTTTGGGTCAAGACAAGGCAAAGAAGAAATAAGAGCTGGAAGAAATAACAGGCATTGAAATATCATCAGTATCTGATTGGCCCGAAGGCCCCGTTTGGGAGCCAAGTGAATGTTCTTCAGGAATGTTTGCTCTATTCTCTCTTGATGAACAATAGCAGGTTGTTTCCATCAAAGAGGGTCAACCCGTCCTGCCGTTTCTTTCCACTCTGGATCTTTTCTCTATCTTTCATCTTCCTGGCTAGTCGTCTTTCCAGTCGTGTTTCTCGCGCTGGTGTTTGGATTTCATTCCTCTCCCAGGCCTTTATATCAAAGTGAGCGCAGGTGTGGTCGGTTAAGACTGTGTCATGCCGATGATCGAGGTTTTTTTTTTTTTTTTTTCTGGAACCGGGAGGATCCAGGACAGCTGTGTTCAGGACGACAGCTTGTCTGAATAGGAAGTGATTTGCGGTTCGCGGGCGGAGCTCGGCTGACTGAATCAAACCGCTCCTTGTCAGGCGGAGGAGGAATGCGGAGACCAACATGAGTAATCCTCCTGACCTTATCATTGGATTAGGTAAGAAAAACACCCCCAAGAACTTCTGCTGTCAGGTAAATATTAGAAAGAATAAATAAACGAATATGTCGCCAGTTTGAGTGTGTGTTTGCATGTGTGTACATGAACATGGGCTTGTGTACACATAATTTACAGCAGATATGCTCTTGCAAGTGAAGTGAAAAGGAAGGTAATAAAGAAAAGCCCGGTGGAGATATTTTTCAAGTATTGTTTCCACACTTTTGGGCTCACTAAAAGAAATGAAATGTTCATTTTTTTCTTATCAAGGGCTGTTTCAGAGATGCTCAAACCCAGTTGTCCGGCTATAAAATATCTTTCTTTCACATCCAACAAACAGATTGTGAGAACAGATCGTCCAATTATCCACCTATGAGCTGTCAAAGCGTTTGGTTCATAGGTGATTATGTCATACAGCCAACACTGATGCCACTGTGCTTTGATAACTATTCCGAGTGAATAAACTCCTTTTAAATACTTTTAAATCACCAGAAGCCCAAACCTGGTATTAACATGCGTCCTGAGTGAGGATGCATTTGAGACCCAAATTTGGAGGTGGTCTGGGCCGCTTGTAACCACATTCCTTACTAGTATGAACACACATTACGTCCTGGACACACTTGACAGGCTGCCTCTTCAGCTGACGTCATCTGTATAAGCAGCCACCTTCATTCAGAACAAAAACACAACTGCTATTTTGGTGTAATTGCCTGAATTATCAGCACGTGGTTAATTAGCCTCTGTGCGGGTTTGAAAAATAACAAATGCCAGGGCTGTAGGAATAAGGGCTTTACACATTTCCGTCCCACAGCAAGCAATTCCGTTTGTGGTTTGGAAACTGCTGTAGCTTGACGGCAGCTGTTTGCACAATGTTCTGCTGCTCCCCAAGTTACGTAGCCTACGTGCTAATTGCGTATAGAGTGCGATCGGATCAATCCAGAGGCATGTGGTGACACATTTTAATCCTAGGTGTGAGCACACGTTCTCTGAGCGACGCACTTGTGATCAGATCACCCATAACGATTGTTAATGACAGGTCTGAACAGAGTTCTGTTGTGCAGGAGACTAAAAAAAGTAACTGGGGTGAAGCTGTGATTGACTCCGTCATGACAGAGACTCAGATCTGCAACAATGGCATATTTAAATAAAGACAGAATGCATTTATTCTCGCGTCTTCATGCAAGGTTTTCCTTTCTCAGATTAGTGACACTGCACAAAGTGAAACAGCTGCTTGGCATTATAATGGAATAATGACTCGCAAGTTGTTTCTGTGGAGCTGTAAGGACCAACAACTACAAAACATACGGCTCAGTTGTGCACCATTGTCGTAAATAACAAATGCCAGGGCTGCAGAAATAAGGGCTTTACACATTTCCGTCCCACAGCAAGCACCACCGTTTGAGGTTTGGAAGCTGCGGTAGCTTGACGGCAGCTGTTTGCACAATGTTCTGCTGCGCCCCAAGTTACGTAGCCGACCCATTATTTGTGTATAGAGTGCGATCGGATCAATCCAGAGGCATGTGGCGACACATTTTAATCCTAGGTGTGAGCACACGTTCTCAGAGCGACGCACTTGTGATCAGATCACCCATAACGCTTGTTAGTGACAGGTCTGAACAGAGCTATGTTGTGCAGGAGACTAAAAAAAGTAACTGGGGTGAAGCTGTGATTGACTCCGTCATGACAGAGACTCAGATCTGCAACAATGGCATATTTAAAGACGGAATGCATTTCTTCTTGCGTCTTCATGCAAGGTTTTCCTTTCTCAGATTAGTGACACTGAACAAAGTGAAACAGCTGCTTGGCATTATAATGGAATAATGACTCGCAAGTAGTTTCTGTGGAGCTGTAAGGACCAACAACTACAAAACATACGGCTCAATTGTGTACCTCACTCATTTTGTCATAACCAATGTGGATTTCATTTTAAAAAAAGATGGCCGCATTGGCAAAACACGTTTGCCAGCAGATGGAGGGTTATCCCCTGTAATGTGGATTAATTGCTGTTAACTAGGGGTAGTTGAGATATGTGGCCTCGGGGCGCACTTACTGTTGATCATGCAAATTTTGACTCTCCCAATAATCAAAGGCTGCCTCACAAAGATGTTCTGCTCTCAAGATTAACTGCCGGCTGTCCTACAGTATATTCTCTTACACGGCTTGGCCTGCGAACACACAAACCGGCTGCGGCGGCAAACTCGTACGCGTTGTGGAAGGACTCCATTCATCAGCCTGTCAGTTCAATAACATCAATAGCCCCATGGCCAGTGGTTAATCCAGCTACTTAGAGGTCCGCAGAGCCACACCTCTTCTCTGATCACAGCAGATGTGTCCAATTCTCGGCCACCCTGGTCCGTTTACTCACTCGATTCTAATCACAGTCTCTCAATTTTCCGCCAGGTGCTTGAATACACCTGATGGCCCCGACCAAGAGAGACAATTAGGCCGGGAGACTTTGTATCAAAGGTAGTGATTGCAGGGTCATACAAGTATCTCCACATAGCCTTCAGTGTCTGTTGCGGTGCATAAGAACAAGGAAAAGTGTCCTGACTTTGATTTCCTCTTGTGTCGGTCCGCGTTTTTTTCCTCTGTGATCTCAGGGGCTGCTTCGCAATCTGTTATGCTGGTCCTCTCTGGTTTCTGTCTCTCTGTATTACTCTCTGCAGACCTCTCGCCTGCTCTGATCCGAGATCAGCAAGCTTTAAAATCGAGGATTGTCCCAAGAGTGTACCTCTCAGTAGGTCTCTTCTTGGAGGAGGATTTTGTTAACACAAAGTCTGTGTCTTTAAATGCGCCTGTCAGTTCTTCTTGATTCCATTGATTTTCCAGAGTCTGACGGTTTAAAGCTGCTTATTTCCAACTGTCTTTCTTCTATTCCTCTGCAACACAGAGTGGGGAAAATGTTTTGTGTGTTCGTCTTGCCTGGATAATTTACAGACATGAGAAGTCACCCTCGTGTGTACATGCGTGAAAGACATGGGGTTACGGCCTCGGCCAGACCTCATCTCTCCAACTCTAGCCTTTGTCCCTCCCTGCCACAAACTCCCTCTCTCCGGCTCTAACCTTTCTCCATCTGACCCAAACTCTCGTCGCCCCTCGCCCCTCTCCCACCACCGCATCCGATCCGTGAGGTAATAAACACAGCAACAAGCCTGACCTCTGCAACACAAAGCTCAGAGGAGGACGCAGCTCTTTGTCCGATATGACAGGAATCCCTTTTTCTCTCTTTTCCTTCTCTTTACAAGTCGGAGTGATGTAGAGAGGAGTGTATTGACTTCGAAGGTTGGCTACAGAAACATCACAGGCTTTGTGCTCAAAGCTGTCCAAGGTAAAAAAGCCGATCAATACTTTTCATATTCCACTGTGGCGGAGTGCTATCGACCAGGGCTACCACATTGCCACGCTGCCTTACCAGCATGCCGTGACGTTCCGAAACATGCTATTTTAATCAGTGAAAGATACTCCATATGTCTGACAAGTCTGCTCGCAACTCCTTCCTCCTCCGTCCCCTTTCTCCTCTACTCCTGTTTTCTTTTTTTTTCTTTTCCCGAGGATTGGCGGATCAGAAAAGTGCTTCCATCCACACAGTGAGAGTCTAAAAAGAAGCTGTCAGAACCAAAGTGACACACAGAGAGATAGAGACATCCATCGGGTGCATGTGTCGTTACAAGACAGGGTGACACTTAAGAGGCTGTTTGACAGTGTAAGTAGTAGAGCCGGGGCTCAAAGTGTTCTTCGCTGGTGGCAGGAAATAGGCACTCCCGCAGTTTACTTTCTGTGCCCTGTCTTTTCTTGAAGTGACCTGATGTATTTCTATTTCATTGTTCCATCTTCACACTAGGTAAGCTCTCATCCAAATTCAAATACATACACACACACACAACTCCGTACACACACTGGCTTCCCAAATGCCCTCCTGTAAATTGCAAGCAATTTCTGGATCCTCCTTCGTCGTCCTTCATGATGTAATCCAGAAACAGTCGGAGGCCTGTGTGTTTTCGACAAGCCTGGGGCCCAATCACATTCATTCCACTTAATGTGATCTCGCCTAGCCTGCTGGTTCTGGCCAGAACCCCTACTGCACACCTGATATAACCTGCGTATCTGCTGTGCAGTATTTTATTTTATTTTATTTTTGAAACTCTTTTTTTTATTTACCCGTGGAAGACTGAACGCTGTCATTGGCGGCAATAGCAGGCCATGATGATCATCATCATCATGCTCATCACCACCGCCAGCGCCGCCATCACTCTCTCGCTATCATCATGTTCATCTTCACCATCACCATCATCCTATAGGGCGAACAGTGGGTATCACCGGCCGAATGAGGGTTTCAAATGTGAAACTGGATGGTCTTCTCTACAGGTGGCTGCAACCTGCCAGCTTTTTTGATTTCTGACTCCACAGAGAAACACAGATTGTGTTATTTTCCGAGCATGTCAACTGTTGTGGTTTAAGGGAGCGTACTTGGGGAAAATACGTGACGTTTTCGTGGACACAAAAACCAGAATCATGTCATATCACGATGCAAGAGTTGTTAACCGACGCTCTGTTATCACAGTATGACTTTTAGATTAGGTTAGGTCATAATGTAGATAAGGAGCCACTCAGATCTATGTCAGCTTGATAAAATGGCCACTGTGTCAGATTAAACAATTATAGACTCTTGATAAATTATCGCTGGGACTTGGCCAGGCAGATGACAAGCTCAAGTTGGCCACGAACCAGACACAGCTTGCTATCTTTCACGGACCTGTGAGATGTCATAAGGAAGGACTGACTGATCTAGAAACAAGTGTTGTCTATATCGACTGAATTGTGTCTAAGAAAGAAAGAAAATATGACTCTGACCTTTCTGTGAATCCAGTGAAGAGTCCATTAGACTATTAGCCATGTGTTGAGTCCATGTTGAAGAATTCTTTGGCGTCATATTGGACCATGAAAGGATCAATTGTCATGCAGGGCATTCATCTCGGATGCCGACTCCGTTTCTTTTCATGCCATTATGGTGTCATCTGAAAATGGGGCCTTGCATTGTTTTAATAATAACAATCAAATGTTCATTGTGTGAACCCCCATCTGCTTTCAGTCTCACAGCAATAACACACGCTCTGTACATTGTTTAAAGTTTGCATTGCAAATACGCCACTCCAATATGCACGAGCACACAACTTAAACTCTAATCAGCAGTCAAATATTAGAAGCCACGACACGTTGAGTAGCACTCGCGCCGTGCTCAAGTGCCCCTCACACCGGCAGCGGCGGACAGAAATCCTGAGAACGTCTCGGAACGCCGCGGATGCTGTGATTACGTGTAGGCAGATAAATCACGTCCGTGTTTTTTCATTGTCACGCATAAAGATGACACATTACTGCTTGAATCCAGTGGGACAACATGATGAGGCAATTAACTCTGCCAGATACAGACGCATCTAATTATTAAAATTTGTATTTGCATTGGGGCTCCCCGGAGGATTAGGTGTAGGAGTTTGAATGTTCCCAACTCAAATATGCTGCTTATTATTTAGGTCAGCTGCGCTATGGTATCCGAGCAGACACGTGTGGCAGTTGGTGGAGCGGATATTGTCTTGCTGCATTTTGCACATATCCAGGAGCAGTCTAGATGCAGTAGAAGCAGTACTAGCTCTGTTAGTAATTCAACACTGGCACCAATTATCAGCTGGTGCCAACAGCTGGTGCCCTTTAATCCCTGAAAGGTTGTGGGTGTCCATTTAAGCGCTCCAGTGATGTCAAAAAGGGTTACAGCGGTACAAAACAATCCACGTTATATTCTTTCCAGAAACAAAAACATGTTGCTAATGTACCAACCACACTGTTACCATAGATGCCTCGTCTCGAATACCCACGTATTTTAGACTGCCAGTAACTGGAGCAAAATCTGATTTATGGCAAGGTAATAGAAAAATCTTTTTCAGCTGTAATGGCTCAACAAGCGGTCCACAAAAATCACAGTGAAAATGTACTACAACGCCGCCTTGGAAAGGTCCTCTTTCTTTTCTCTCTTCATCTGCAGTGGCACTTTTCCCTGCATGGGAAGAGAGTGGAGGAATGCGATTATGTCCTGTGGGCATGCTGGTGTATAAGGGTTCAGCGTAGTTCACAAGGAGATTAAACATAACACAACAATAACCTCACATTACCTTTCACCAGCAGCCAAGGTTATGTAGCTGGTTATTCCCGAGTGAAGGGAAAACACTCGATTTACATATAATGTATTTGCAATAAATATTGTAGGGTCAGTATGCTGAGTGTGTTGTTTTCTTGCCCAGAGTTAGCCAAGAACATCGATTCCAGAGTAATTTCTCTGAGATAAATATAAAATATGAAGCTACCTCGGCAGATGTTAGCTTAAGATAAAGACTGCAAATATAGAAACAGCCTGGCTCTGTCTAAAGGAGCGAAATACGCCTACCGGGAAATCTACAGCTCCCTAATTAACAAGTTGCATCTTGTTTATTTAATCTGTACAAAAACGAAAGTGTAATTGCACCAAAAGGGACTAGAACATCTCTAGGCCAGGTGCGGCGGCGACACTTGTTGCCGGACAACTTCACAGGGATGACAAGACTCTACAAAGACCAGGAAATAGTGTTGCACAGAACACCCTGTGATAGCACAACCTCCCCCTTCTGACACTGCAAGTTGTGTTTGGATTAAGCAAGATTAAGTAAATCGGTGAATGTGTTTTCGAAAGAATTCCAGTCTGGCCGTTTCACCCTGCATCTGGTCTCTGGGTTAAAAGTTAAGGCTACAGCTTCATGTTTAGAGACTTGTTTTAAGACTCTCATTAATCGTGAGAGTATTTCCCAAATTGCTGCACTATTTCTTTAAAGTCTGAACATAAATAATGAATAATCCAAACACAGCATTTAAAAAAAATGTGCCATTTTCACATCAGATGACAAAAAGCTGATCTCAAAAAGAATATCCATTTGCCATTTGTCTATATATCCAATATAGACATCTGATCCTAGCTCTAGTCCACACACTGAATCTCCTTTGGCTTCTTTTTGCAATCTTTCACACATTATTATTATATTAGTCACTTGACAGTGAGCTGAGCGTCACCTTAAACTTCCCAAATGCATTGTTTTCAGTGTTGTTTGCCTTTCTGGTGAACTTTATCAGCAAACTACACGTCATGCATCACCGTACTGCGGGTGTGCAGATGTATGCTGGCTCTTGTGAAGAAGCCGTCCCTTCATCTCCGAGATAACGAATGTCTACATTCTCCAAAATCTTTTTCTGAGCGCAAGAAAATCTCTAATAAACAACCTTTATGTGACCCTAGTGCCTCGCTAGAGTTTCTTTACATATTCCACATAACAGTTACTGAGCAGGTGTAATAATTTCAGATTCCCACTTTAATAAGTCTATGTTAGTCAATCGCGCAGACTGGATGAAATTACTTTAAAGTGGAACAATATAGTCATGCTTTTGAAACAAAGGATATGAGCAGCACTTACAAATATTGCAGACAGATCAATTTTCTTTTTATAGTTTCCCAGCTCTTTGTATATTGTATTTCTGCTTCTTTATATTGAAATTCTTGTCTAATCAGTTAAAATGAGATCTAATACATGTGTTGTGTCCTGGGATATGTTTCTCTACAGCTTGGCTTCTCGTGCAGTGCCACCATTTTTTTCCCAGATAAAGTTGTTTGGTTTTTTTATGCAGGGAGAAAAGAATAAATGTCGGAGACCCAGCGTCCTCATATGGTGATATTAAGTTTCAGGTTCATGGCAGCTTATTCTGCAGATGTGTTGTCCTCATAAGTAGGCGCTTTTGTCATGTGCCATGTAGTGGTTACAAAGGGTCAATGATAGCAGGCACTTCAGTGGATTCATTCTACAGCCGATCACGGGACAAATCGAATTATACGGTTGAAACTTGTTTATTTATGCTTATTAAGTTTGATATGACACGCAGATTTAAAAAATTATGTCAATAGTAACAAGCTACAATGTTACTAATTAGCTAGTACTTGTTTGAGGACATTGGGATTTCATTGTTTGCAATTCTGGTTTTGCACAGCCATGTGCAAGCATGAAAAGTTTTATATTTGATTAATGGAAAAAATGTGGTTGTTTGTAATTCTGCTTTTGCACAGCCATGTTCAGTATTAAAACAAATTGTTTTATATTTTGTTACACATTGGTGACTTTATTGTAATATACCATGAAATAATCCCCATGTCCACATATGAGGACATTTTTTTTTCTCTCAAAAACTACTTCCTGTTCATAGATACTTTTTACTACTTCTTAGGTCCTACTAATCCCAAATACCATGGCAAAATTGATAATGCAAACCAAACAAAAGCTCAGGTCTCAGGAGGTTATAGGTTGTAGAACGCTTTGGGCAGATTTGTTATTTTTAACTTGACAAGTATCTCATGACGATGCCACTCGCAGATAAGTGGTGGCGTCCTGCTATTTTTGGCTATGGAAGGGAGTCACAAGACTACACAGGCAATCATAGGGATGATTATCTTGCGGGTTCATGGCCACGCTCCATACGGAAACATCACTGTGTCTCTTCTTTGTGTGGTGTTGCGAAGGCAGGCAGGATCCTGGCACAGCCTGTGGACTTCCACTGTGAGCTTTCTGTGGTCAGCTTGAATGGTGCACTGATGAATAATGGAGATCACTTCAGGCCCACTGTTCTTTTTGGATTTTTCCCTTGGGAACCATATTTATTAAAAAAGATTTCTCTCTACATCACGTCACCCAGACTGATTTCTGTGGCAATTTCTATGCTAATCTTTGGAAATGTATTTGTTCTCCTTTAAGATGCAGCGCAACTTGTTCGTTTTAGGTCCTGCCTTACTCTTATGTTACTTTATCAAAGTAAAGACCTCAGAATCAACCCATGTGTTTTATCTCACATCATGAAATGGAACATTTGTGTTCCTCACATATTACTCTATCACTCTTGGTCCCATACTGTATTAACCGATACAGCTTCATACGTTTGACCCATAAATTGTAAATAAAGATGTCACCTGTCCTTGCAGAAGCTTCCTGTCTACTCACCAGACAAAAACAAGAGAGCATTAATCCTCACATGTATGCAATCATGAACTGTACACACACGTTTGCACAAAAATATGGGCACATGGATTTGTTGTCCTTCCTGAGATCAGACGATTAATGCAACCTCACACACCCGAGCCAGATCCGTTACTCATCCCAGCACACACCTAAAATTGACTGTACATGTCCGTCAGGTTTTCATCACCTGCGCCTGAACCCGAAGTTTGCACTTGTTCTGCTGCTCTCATGCCTCCCTGAAATCCCCGTCAATACGTTTGTTTTGGGAGAATGTGTGGGTGGCGGGGGACACTAAAAAGGTGAGGAGGACTGTTTGATTAAAAGGCTGTATTGACAGATTTGAGTCAACAGGAAAAAAAATATCCATCGCCGTGTTCAATACAGTACAACGGCCATCAGGCTCAGGAGAGGGCCGGGACATGTGTACATCACGACTGTTTATGTGCGTGTGTCGTTGGATGCACGGTGTTAAACAGTGGAGTATTTCTGTCGTCTCTGCCTGCGGTGAAAGCCGATGTGATCCCGTGGTTGCTCAATGGAGAATATTGGAAGAAACACCAAAGCTACAGTCAAGAATTTAACCCACTGGAAAGACCTTATATGTGACCTGAGATCGGTGAGAAATTCAGAGTGAATACAAGTGGGAAAAGATTTTTAGGAGATTTCAGGCTGTGTGACTTGAGCTCAGGTGGTCGGCTGCCCACACAAATATGAGAACATCAGTCGTATACATGGTGTGTTCACTGTATATTCCAAGCGCTTTCTAAAAGCCCCAACTTAAAAACAATCCCTGCTTCCAGTGTTGCCAGATTGGGCCGTTTTGAATTGTATTTTGGGGGTAAATATAGAGCTTTTTTTTTTTTTTTTTAATGCTTGTTTGAACCACCCAATGTGCATTTACTCTTCCTAAGCCGTGCTCCTTTTTCTAAAGAATAGGGAATCTGTGGATCAGTGGACTACCCAACATTATCAAATGGCTTCGTAGTAGCCACATGTGAGTAGTTGGGGTGTCTGGCTGCTGCAATTTGTGCTTCGACTGTTTTTTGTGATAGCAATCTGGGTGGTTAAAGTACTGATCAAAATATCAATCTAATATTCCGGGCGGTGGTGGAGCTTTTGTACAGCTTTTGAGCTGGAAAACATCAATACCGCCGGATTCACAGCCGCCGGAACCAGTCGGTGAGTTAGATCTCTCTGTCTGGTTGTTGGACTTGGGCTTAGGCTTTTCTCGTTTTTCATATCTAAACTGAACATTTAAATTGCCAAATATTTTCACAACTGTAGACCAACTGGAGAGGCCGGCTGTGTGTAAATGTTTTTAGGCATTCCTAGCTTCCTAGCCTCCCAGCTCATAGTAGCTCCTCCAGATTCCTCCTTTGAATGACGATGCAGACTACTGCTACCTGCAGCTATATGGAGTTGTTTTGTTTTGCGCAGGCTCGCATCGTACCGTTTGTGCCAGCTGGCCTTTGGCTGTACTCTTTGCGGTGTGTTCAAGTGCATCTTTTTGGTCCAGACACAGGGGACGTCACAGTTGGCCTTTCGCTGCCAGTAATTCCTAGATGTCAGACCTGCTCAGCTACTATGTGAAGGAACCATAAATATTGGTCGACAGACGGACAGACAGGCAGTCGTGGGGGAGATGATTTCAGATTCTCCCTCACCATCCTTCGAGCACATCTGTTGTAGTCCATCAGTGCCCTGAGAACAACTTTCTTTAAGTGGTTTGGTGCGGTTAAAGCACAAATAGTTAACTAAAAAATAATCATCAGATTGTTCCTGTCACCCTTCCCACCTCTATGAGTCTCCTTATGCAAACATTACTGCTACACAATAACAAAATGCTCGCTGTAAGTGAAATACATCTGAAACAAAGCAGTATATTCATCTATTTGACTATCTCTATGGTTATTCAGATGTAAAAATGCAGGAAACAGGAAACCTAACAAAGATTTTTACTGCATGAGTTAAGATCCTGGGGCAATTGAGTTAAAAGTGATGAAACTGTGTGTTATACGAGGAAATAATTCTTGGGTGTGTTCTCTGTCTGGTTGCCCATGCATTTGTCGGGAAAAAAAAAAAACAGCCTTAGTTTTGTGTGGGTAGATGTTTTACGCTCTGTAGATGTGCTGTGTGCCTGTGTGTGTGTGCGCTCGCCGTGCACGTGCGTGAAGAGAGATGTGATTCAATCTTGACAAGTAAAGGCAGTTAAGCAGTGAGGGCACCCATGAAGAGAGAGAAGGTGTCTGACCGGCTGAAAATGTCACTGTGTAGAAGAAAGAATGTTTAGGCGGTGAGGGATGAGAAGAGAAATGCAATCTGGGTCCAGACGGAGGTGTAACAGACCAATTTGTTTGTGCTGTAATGGAGAGAAGATGGGTTGGCCTGGGTGATAAGTTGGCCGGGTCTGGGCCGGGCTGGACTGGGAGGATAAGAGGTGTTCTAAGGTCTGTTTGGGGAAAAAAAAAAACACTAAGGTAGACAAATATGTGGAGCAGCTGGAGGGGAAAAGGCAACAGGAACAAAAAAGCTGTAGCTGACATTTCAGCGCTATAAAGCAGATGGCTCTCTTACAGATTTTAAAAGTCTTTGGGGGGAGTTGAGTCTCAAAGATGTCCTAGTCTTTCACTTTACTCCCGCCATCATTTATTTTTCTAGAATCAGTACATCCCTTTTCAGCTAAATTCAGTTAAAAGTTATATTTAGGAGAAATAAATATAAAGGACAGTAAGTCCACACAATATGTTTCTTCTGGATAGAACTGTCTATGAACAATTCCACTTTTGAGGAACAGGCTCTTCTCACAGGAGGTTAAATAAGAGGTGCAACAGACAGACCAAAAAAAGCTTCCTCAACTCCAGAGCTTCCCTGACTCCTCATGCCCTCAAAGGTCACTGCTGTCAAGATGTGTCGTCAACAGTGTAAAACTGCAAAAAGCCCCAAAAACAGATTTACTTCACCTCAACAGGTCCTCCTGATTTCCATCCTACCTGATGAGGTGCAGATTTAATTTCCAAAGCTGCTGTCTTATTCTGCTGGTCAGAACCAATGTTTTTGAGTGAATCATGTGATGCAGGAAGTCAGGTTTCATTTCTTTATTGACGCCAGAGTCCATATAGTCTGTTTTGCTCATCCCACCCTGGTGTGTCTGTGTGTGACTGGAATAAAAACTGTAGATCTTAACTTTTAAAACGGTGTAATTAAAGAAAGAAACTCGTAGTTCAGGGTTTTTTTTTCTTTGCAGGAGGACTAATGTTCCGTCGTGCTAATAATACGTCTGTAAGCACAACAACAACAACAACATCAGATGTCACAACAGATAATTTGTGTTTTAAATAAGTAAAAAAAAGTTTGGAATTCAGTTGGCAGTTTTCTGCTATGGGGCTCATTCCTCCCCCGTATACTTGGCTTACAGCTATAACCTTCCCTGCACTAATGCCAAAGCCAAACTAGACTGGCAGCTGGTAATACTGGGAAGAGCAGGAGGACAGGAGCAAAGGGTCAGGCCGGGAGGTCAGGAGCTGACCCACCAGGAGAGGACAGAGGGAAGAGGAACTGAGGAGAAGAGGGAAGTGATATGGGAGGAAGGGACCTGGAGCACTGACACATGGAGATGGAAGAGAGAAAGGGAAGGGAGAGAGGAGAGGCTGAGGGCAGAAAGGTGACATGCTCAGACAGAGTGAGAGAGAGAGAGGGATGGGGGAAAGATGAAGAAAAAGATGAGGGGAGTAGGGGATGCTGCTGATCCACCGGTTTGACCTTGCAGACGGTCTGCGGTCTCAGCTTGCGCGTGGAGGCTGCACACATGCTCTCGTGCACGTGCAGCGAGAGAAAGAGCGTTTTTATTTACAGCACGACCAAGTTGTGCTTTATTTGCCAGGTAGGGTCAAGGCAGCAGCTTCACCCATTACGCCACGGAGAAATCTCTCATCGCTTTAATCTCGGCTTCAATCAACAAATCAATGAACAGAACATGCTGCACGGATGATCACGGTCAGAGTGTCTGTGAAAGGGCTCTAAATACGTTTCTGCTGTTAACTACCGGTATCTTTGACTCACTGTGAAAGAAGCAAACAAACCTATTCACTGCTCTGACTTCAGACGCTCGCTGTTCTTTATAATGGTGTGCGTGCAGAAGCCATTCAGACGTCAACCTGAATTTAGCTTTCAGCTTTCTAAAATTTCGACGTATTGTTTGATGACTAGTTGTCTTGAAAAGAGGTTGAAAGCAAAAAGAAAAGACACATTTTTAACTCTGAATATGATATTATGTGTTGTTAAAACAATTTCCATCAGTTCCTGATATGCGTGCTCAAAACCAATGGAAATTTAAACTATATATGCCGATCAGCCACGACATTATGAGGAGAAGTAAATAACATTGACCATCTTCTGACAATCCAATGTTCTGCTGGGAAACTTTTGGACCTGGCATTCGTGTGGATGTCACTTACATATGTACCACCCACCTAGACCAGACTAGACCAGGCACCCCCACCCCAAAGCAATGACACTCCTTGAGGGCAGCAGCCATCCCCAGCAGGATGCAGCCTGACACAGGCACACACACAAAAATACTTTAGGAACAACTACAAAAAAAGAAAAAAGAAAAACGACAACTACAAAAAAAGAAAAACGGCACAAGATGTTGCCCTGACCTCCAAATTCACTAGATCCCAAACTGATCAAGTGTCTGTGGGATGATCCACAGAGGCCCCTCCCCTCAACCCAAAGGCCCCCACTTAACAACATCCTGGTGCCAGACACCACAGGACACACTGAGGCACAAGGGAGACCTACACATTATTAGGGGTGTGGTCTGTGTATATAACTTGAACTTGACCTATATAACCTGAAAACAAAGTTTGTACTATTATATTGTGGTACATATATTCCTTCCCAGCTGCGACTATAGCCTGATTCCCTTAAAGAATCTATGAAACTTCAGATGAGCAACCTATCCATTAAAGGTGCATTCATCCAGGTTCTGTTTTTGTTCGAAAAAGGAGGAGAAGAGGGAATCCCCTTCATCCAAAGTATAATTTTGCGACTGCTTTATAATTACTGCAAACTAGCATTAAAGTAATCACATAAAGACACCCACCTGTTCTTTTACTTCCTGGACTCAACTTAATGTAGTCTTACAGTACATGGAAAAGGAGACAACGGTGATTGTTGGTATCTCTTGTAGTGTTTAGTTTCAAAATATTGCCTATGCATCACGGCCACTGCCATGGTGCAGGATATCGACCATTGTTTGATTAATGGCAGTGGCCTGCACTACTGCAATCATCTCTCATCCTCTGGTAATCATGGCCTCGCTTGCCCATCTGTCTGCTCTACTTTCAAATCACACCATCTACCTGCCAGCCTGTCTGCAACCAGAGCTCCGGTAATGATCTGATCTGCCCTTGTTTCTTGGTGTAAAAATAGTCAGATACATAATTAACATCATCGCTCATAACGGCTCCAATAACTGACTGTCTTGGGAGGGATGAGGGATGAAGGTTTGGCTCATCTGAAAGCAGAACGTTGTTAGTCCAAAAGCTACTCAATCACCCCGTCTTTACACTTCCTGCATGGCAATTGGAAGGTTGCCAAACACTGCTGCAGCTCTTTATTTGCACTCAATTTAGATGGTTTGGTGCCCGGACTGTGGTGTCGTGTGTTTATTGTGTCTCTAGTCTTTTCTGTCTCCCTTATCTCTGTCTTATTCACTTCTTTTCCTTCTTGCAGGTCCTATTTCCTCTACTTTTCCACTGCCATTTGTCTGTCTTGCACAACATTTTATAACTTTCTCTCCCCCGGCAGATTTCTCTATTTTTCTTCTCTCGCCATTTCATCACTCTCACTCCCTCTCTTTGACTCTAATTCCATCTCCCTCTTTTTTTTTTTTTCTTTTTTCTTTTTTCTTTTACTTGACAGCCCTAGCTGGCCGTTAGTCTGTCTAGGTTGAGAGGTTATGGAGTTCGCCGTGCTTTAACAGAGCCAGCTAAGCTTCTTGCTGCAGAGGCTGTCTTGTCTGGTTTCACCACCAGACTGAGAGCAGCGAGCTCGGGACGTGCTCATTATTCGCCACACAGCCAACGGTGGCCTTTGCACACACACAGAGGCACACGCGAGATGAAGCTATTTAACTCGAAGTGGCATGACTGACTCATTAAAACCTGAAAACTTGGAGTGTGAATCCATCAGTAAAGCCACAGGTGGGATGAAATACATATACGTTATTGCTTATTCTGCAGTGCTGTGTCTTTTTTAACATGTAAGATGAAGCTGTGGGATCAGGAGGCCTGTAAAATGAACTGATGGTTTGCTGACTTTTTTCTTCCCTACAACTGAAGGCTTCAACTTCTTAATGATAATGTGAAAGTTGAGTTGAATTGCATCTGTCTGCATATCCTACTGTCGGTCTAACTTTGCAAGGTTTGTATCCCAAATGCAATTCTGGTGGTTGAATAGCTCGGAATAAAAATAAAAATAAAAATGTAATGAGGGCACCATTTGATGTAGTGGCTATGCGGATGAGATTCCTAAACATTTAACTATGTAGAAAACAAATAAAAAGACACAAATGCCTTCCTTCATGAGCAGATGCCTAGAGGAAGCATTTGACTGCCACCACATTCTCGTCACTAACATTTAAAAAAAAAAGAACATTTTTGTGCTTCTGTTTGTTTACACCATGTTTTCAGCGGAATTGACTCGTCAAGCTGGGCTGTGGATTCCAGTAAATCTGTGGTGTTTTTCAGTCGCTTGTTAAAAAAATGTCTCAACTGTGCCCGGGCCTGGCAACGACCTGCTTGGCCCTTCTATCGAACAGTTGCCTCCCTGTCCGCCTCTCTCCCTTTATGCTCCTCTACGGCACCGCCAGGGCCGACGTTACCCTACGATAGTAGCCTAGTGAGTTCAGCAGGAGCCCCAGCCAGCAGGAAAAACTTCTCAAAGAAAAGGAGCAGTGACCTGGCATTCCACTGCTGAGGAGCAACTGCCAAGCTCACTGATTGAAAGCTCCCCTCAGCCAGCTCCCCGTCCCTCCATTCTTCTTCCCATTACCCCACTCTTTCACCCCTCCAACCCTGCCATCGCCCCTTACTCCACTCCACCTGACTACTACAGACACAGAGAGTAGTGAGTCACTGGCTGAGAGAGAGAAAGAGAGAGAGGGAAACAGAGTAGGCAAACTCTCGATCAAAATGTGAATGGTGCTTGACTCTCCCAAGCACACAAACAGACCTGCCTGCTGGAGAGTTTGGCACACATTGACCTGACCTTATGGTCCAGGGTTCATGTGCTCTTTGACAAACTGCGGCTCCAAAGTTTCTCTTCACCTCTAAAGTATGCAGTACAGAATACCAATAAGAATCAAGAGTAGCATGCCGTCAGAATACCACAGCGAGTTGCTCTATTAAGCCCAATAATGACAGAAGGTTCATTTGAAAACTAGTTTAAAGGTCATTTTGTGGCACAATTTGTACTTATACGCCGTTCTTTATTCATTTTATCTGGAATGTATCAGTGCATTTTATTCACGGCAGATGGAAGATCTTTGTCTAACTGAATCAAGATTTGCGACTGTTCTATGGTGTAGTTTACCAGAGGCTGATTTGCTGTGTTCTCTTCATAGACTGTATAAATATGGACAATGTGTCACCACTTCCTTGTATTGGCCAACGTGATGCTATTGTCCCGGGGATAAAAATTGACAAAAAAATGACACTTGAACATACATCAACATTATATTAACTACCTGAAATGACAGAAACCATCCTTGATAAAATAAATAAATAAATAAATAAATATTTGACTTATATTTTAGTGTTTTAGTCCCATCCACCAACATGAAGAAGGCGGAGCTTATGACCTATACTGCAGCCAGCCACCAGGAGGAGCTTTACTTGGTTTGGCCTCACTTTTGAGGAGCAGTTCCGCCGTCCATCTTTATACAGTCTATGGTTCTCTGAATCTTAGTTTCACATTCAGAGTGTACTGTATGATGCAATAGACCCCTTCTGTGTTAACAAACGTGATGACGTTTTAGTGGGCGTGGCTTATCTGGAGGCAAAACAACCCACACACACGGACTAGCATCTTCTGTCGTCATGTTTTTGACAATGGTGGAAGAAAACGCGAGTTCTTGTATGAACATGTGCGGTCACTCGCTCCCCAGGACCTGATTGGCCGACCTGTGCAGTGACACACAACGGATGGAGGATCTTACAGGATTACCTACTGTGCAACGGTCGGACACTTGATGGAGAAACCAAACGCGTGGACTGAAGAGAAAACGAGGCCATATAAATCCGTAGATGTGTATAATTATGTCCTGAGTGGTCATGAACAAGACACGACTCAGCTGGAAGACAAACACGGCTTGGGTTATTGTTAACAGAACCAGCGGCTACGGCTCCTGACAGCTAACTAGCATGGCTGGGTAAGTACAAGTTGTATTTGACAACCATAAAGTTAACTACATACGTGTTATATATGCGATAGTTATATTGGCTATATGCCAACGGAGGCTATTCTACAGGCTTAATGGCTAAGAGGCTAATGTGAAAGCAAAATGTTGTTAGCTGTGTTATATTACTGTCAAAGTATCAGCGAAGCGTTAGCTAACTTTTTAGCGGGAGCTAGCTATTGCTATTTTGTGAAGGCACACGCAGGCTGATGATCTAATTTTATCGCGTTTAACCACAGGTTTCTATGATTCTTTTGAGTCGGTGCTATGCGATAAGATTTCAGTTTGGAGTTATGAACCGTACGTCTCTGATTCTGGCATTTTGCTAAGAGTAGCCGCTGGGGTTTTTTGTCTTGACGTCACCTCCGTGACGCAGTCCTGACGTAAACCGCATTCCAATTCAAAATTCACATCCATTGTAAAGATTCCAATTTAGAATCCACCATCCATTATTCCAGTTCCAAATTGTTAATTGTTCCAGGGCAGATCGTAATCAGTGATTACATTGTGATTGTTCACTCATTTTCAAAAAAGGAATAATGTTTCAAGATTGCATTTTGGCTTTAGCCTCACCACCAAATACTTACTTTCTGCCTCACTAACTAATATTGGCTTCCTGTACTAGCGCATTATGTATTAACATCGGGAGTTAATTGTTTTCTGCAGAAGCATCCGGTATAAACACAATTCTTACTGCTGCGACAACAGGACAGATAATCTCTGTGTTGGAAGACTCCATAAGCCAAGCATTAACAGTATTGATCTTAACCAATAATATCACATTTTATTTTTGTTGCTGTTAGTTACTTACACTTAATCAGGATGTGATCGCATGAGGTTTAGAGTCCAGCTATCCAACTGTGCACCACAACTGAAACACAAACCCAACCTGTCATTATATATTACAGTTAAAATAGACATGCTTGCTTTCATTAATTCCGGACACGCCCGCCTCTCTCTGGCTTGATGTCTCCTCCTCACAGAGCACCTCGACACACACACACAGGAAGGCACTTTGTTCCGAGGTAAATTGATGTTTTTGGCCCAGTATTACTCACAGCATGTCACCATGCAGAGCGACAGAGACCAATTTCTTGGATTTCTTGCATTTTAATGACCTGGCAATAGCTCAAAATTGAAAAAAAAAAACAGACCTGAAACCTAATACATTGTTTGGATTCATTAGGCATGGGTTAGAAAAGCAGAACTCTAAAACTGATAATAAAATAGGGACTGGCAGAGTTTTTTGGAAATATTAAATGAATTCCTCTCGCAGGCTTTGGCAAAAATCTACTAAAATATGTCTGTACTTTGTCTGTGTTCCTCTTGAACATTTGTCTCCTGTGATCACTGTCTTAGATGAGCTTTTGCCTACATACAATGGTTGCAAGTATCTCAAACAAATGTCTTTGAATGATGTTGTTAAGATCAAAGAAGGTCTGCGCAAAGTGAACACAGCTCTGGCTTGTGAGTGTTGAAATTACAACATCATGCCACACATACTTCGTCTTTTACAGTTTAATTTAAGGCTATGCTCAGAAACAGAAGCAGATTAGTCTTGTTTTACACACGGTGCATGCTGCGGGTATGCATGCTAAACTTGGTCTAGGCTGAAGTTTTCTTTTGCTTCAGTTGAATAGAAGCACGTTCTCCCTTTAACTAGAAAATGCATGTTTACTAGAGAGGTGACACTGGGGAAGTATGGCATATGGATACTAAGCTATAGTACCTGGTGCAAATGTGTGTGGGTGTTTAAATGTGTTACAGTTTGTCTGTGGGTGTTTGTCAGTCTAACAAACAAAACCGTTTAAGACCATCTGCCTTGTTAATGGGGGAGCGCGGTACCAGTAGATGCTTTGATAGCAACCTTTGAAACTATGGACATCTGCGTATGGTGAATGTTTACGCGTATGTGTGTGTGTGTACGCGCGCGTCTTATTGGGAGCGATGGCTCCATCTGTTTGTATTGTTTCTCTCCTTGATTGCTCCGCTTCCAGCAAACTTGTATTCTGGGACTGTTTTATTTTGGAGCGCACACCCACGCATGCATACCTGCAAGGAAGCATTTGCTAATACACACATACATATACACGATACAATGAGAACTGAGTGACATTTCCTGATGAGTACAGTATGTGCACAGATGTGCATTTGGGGAAATGGAGCACAAATAGAAAACTGAAAGGCCAGTGATTGTTATTGTTCAAAAGGAGTCTTTGTCTCTTCCTTCAAACTGCTGAATATTTGTGGATGATGGGAGATTTTCCTAACTCTGTAATTACATGGGTTACCCAGAGGCCTAGTGTTTAACAAGACAAAGGAATTATATTTTGTTTATTGTAACAAAACTGTTGCTTAATCTTCAAGCAAGATGCAATCTTTTTATTTTTTATTTATTTTTTTGTTCCTTTATTCTGTCACTTTCTGTTTTTCACAGGGTTTACTTTTGCTATGCTTTTTGTGTGTGTGTGTGTGTGTGTGTGTGTGTGTGTTTTAGTGTGTATCGGATGTCATGTCCTGTGATGTCAGTGCGTGCATGTGTGAAGTGGCCCAGTGTCGGGCTCTTGGGACCTGAGAGACGTAAGGCAGAGACAGGGGCAAAAGGTTAATAAACACACACACACACATGCAAGATTTAACATTCATACACGCACACAGAAAGAGAGATGAGAAAACGCTCACCAGATGCCAAATGCATGCCTTTAATTCACAAATTTTTGCTTCTAGTACTTAAATCTCAGCACCGAATAGTTATAACACGTACTGTGAGTCACTGACCCAGGCTCTAGCTCGGCTGAACAGTTCAAGCTAAGTGTTTCTCAATTTTGTTGTGTTGCTCGGAACATACTGTACACGTAAATCTCAGACCTGTGAAAAGCTCACCGACACGTACATGCACACACATACAGCCACGTGTATCACAACACGTGTTCTGTCCCCAGGGCCAGCAGTGTGCTGTGAGAGAGCGACTGAGACCAATAGGGACCTCAACCTGTCTCTGTTCATATTATTCAAAAGAATAAAGCTTTTTTTTCCCCCCGGTAAATTGAAATTCCAAACAAAATGCCTATTAAGAGCTAAGAGGCCTCCCTGGAGGAGAGAGTGCTGGCATTTAACATGCAGGCCCAGTGTTTAGCTTCAGTCCTTTCAAAGAGCAACACAGCCAAACCAATCTTCCCGAGAATGGCACAGCAAATTTCTTGCGGATGAGTTTCGGCTGGATCCCAGATATACAAAGTGAAATGAAGGCTTCATGGTTTATCAAAGCAGCCATACTGTTTATTCTACTTGAGGCAAACACACACAGGCTGTCTAATAACACTGGCAAGGGATATTTCCTCTGACACATACGCTTGAGGACCTGAAAGCTACTGTATAGCCTTCAGTGAAATTCGTGTCAACAGGCTTATGTGCACAGAGAGGGAAATGTATGCAACGGTGCAACATAAATCGACTACATGTATGGCAATAATGATTCAAATGGCATTAAAACCCACATGCATGCATCTCCTGCGTCTGGTGGCAGGTTTAGTGTTAAACTCCTGGAATGAGAGACTGTGTCAGGCTCAAAAAATTCAGTAAACAGTGTGGTGTGACTGTGTCATGCAATGTAGCTAAGCCTCTCAGGGGTCAGTGGTTAGCGTTTTTTTAAAAGACTTATTTGTGTAGAACAATGAGATAGTCAGGACAAGAGGATTGCCAGGAGCTAAGACAACTAGAAGCATAGAAAATACATCATAAATGTAAGCGACCCGTCAGAATCAGTGGGATTTTTGAGTGTTTTCTTTAATATTATGCAATGCCGTGTGTGTGCAAGTGTGTTATGGATGTGGGCTGCAGTTATGTGTGTTTAAGGTTAAAAATCGGTGAGGTCTGGGTTGTGCTTGAAGTCAGCATTGATTTTCCCGGTATTTAACTATAACTACAATACCATAACCTTAACTAAGTTGCCTAAACATACTCATAAAAACATCAGCTATGCTTTAGTTGCAAGGAGTTGATACTGAAGAGTAATTTTATGCAACGACAGTGAAGTTTTTTACAGATAAATTCAGTCAATTCTCTTTATATTTGGGCAGCAGTTTTATAAATCCCAAAAAAATAAAAAAAAATCAATATAGGAGAACAAGGAGGATATAAGGAGAATGCACTCCCTGAATAAAATTTTGCGTTTCCATGGCTTCTTATTTCATGCAACATTAGCATAGCAAAGCACTGGCCTGTCGCCTTAGTAGTGCGCCGATAAATGCCGACTCTGAGCACACATGCGCGCGGCGAACGCTACCTATCTAGTCCCTATGTGTGTTATTGCTCTGAGAGTGCTGAATTTATTCTTTGCCTGTTTATTTGATGTTGATGAAAGAGTGGATCAAATCCAATCACATCAATCACATCAAAGGCCTGCTGTGTAACGTGAGGAACGGGCGATGCACGAACACACGCACGCCGACAAACACACACACACACACGCATGGGCACACTGGCGCCCAATCTCGTAAACCTTTATAGTTTGATCAGCGTCCTGATCTTGAGAGGAACTTATCTACCCCGTTTCAGAGGAATGCGAAATATCTAATGGGGACAGCGTGCTTGTCAGCAGTATCTCCAGGCTCTGCCAGTAGTCTCTCTGACTACACTAAATGCAGACGGAGGACGTAGGCAGGAGTATAACTTTATAGTTTTTTACTGCCACTGTCTGTCTTATCTGGGGGTCAAAGTCGTGCTGTCTTTCTCCCCGCAGGACCACAAACGCCTCCATCTCACATCTCTCTCTGCTTTCCCAGATACATTAGATAGTAAACATACTGAGAAAGAGGCATTCAAGATTCCACACAGAGGGAGAATGGGATTGGATGCAGGTCCGGCTGACCGGAGAGCACTCTTTATTTCCCACAGGTCAGCCGGTGCTTTCTTTCCACCCGCCATGGCATTCTCCGTTCCCAGCCCTCCACCGCTGGACGGACAGACGTGTGTGTGTCTGATGCGACGGGCATGACGAACATGATACATCTTATCACATGCTTCTCCTTAGCGGATTAACAGGCAGGCTTCCAACAGCATTTATTTCAACGCTCCTGTGGGGACTGGCTTTGTGCAGGCAACGGGAAAATTCAATCACTGCCTAAAGGATAGGAACGGGTGGGATGAAACGCTACTTTGGTTCCATTTCCGTGTTAACCGCTGTTTCTCAAGGCTGCAAATGAGGAAAGAGAGAAAGAGGGAGAGCCGGAGTGCAACTTCTCAGTCTGTCCCGCTCGTCGGCTAACAAGATTGTGAGATGGAAATGAATCATCAGGACACATCTGGTGTCTAATGTCTCCAGTTTGCATCGGTTTAAATCCACACTTATATATCTTGATACTGATATGGAAGAGATCACATCCAAATGGCCTTTCCAGATATAAAACATTCTGAAAAGTCATCTCATGTGAAAATAAAGCCCAACAGTGAGTACAGTATGGACAGTGAGTGCGTAGCATTAATCAATCTCCTTTTTATAGCAATTGAAACACAACCTCAAATCATATGGACTACATTCACTAGTTTGCATTTTTCTTTGGTCTCAGGACAGCAAGTTATTTTCCCAGGATAAAATGTAATGCATGAAAGCTGGATTTTCTAAGAGCCTTTTAGCTCTCGACTATTATCCTTTGCACAAACCGGACTTTTAAATCATTGCCATGTCCATTTGCACCACTTTTTCCATTCATATTTTCAGACATTCGGTGCAGAGAGGCACAAAATCTGATACTGCTGGTGAAATACAAGGGCATTTTGAAACATTATATTAGGCTATCCTCAATACCTTGAAAAGAAAAGGCGCCATACAGTTTGTACTGCGTGTGACAAGTTGTGTTTGCATGACTTAGAATTTCCAACTTGGAGTGTCTACACTGTACCAGACATCTGTTCATGCATTTATGCCTCAGAGGATATTACCACGTTGATAGGTATCTCCAAGAAACATCTGCCTGGAAAAACAGCCCCGTCCCGGGCTCAGTAACACAATTGTCAAATACACTGGAGCATGGTTCGCCAAGTCTGCCAAGATCCAAGGGAGAGATCCTGATGTCTTAATTTGATCACGACGTTACTTACTCCAGCACAAGCAAAAAGAAAGAAAAAAAAGTCGCCGTCAGTAATATGCAGTCTCTAGAAGCCTTTTCAGCAAATGTTCATTACGTTGGTCTGAAGTAATACTTTTTTTTGCGGTTTTGTTTAATCCCTGTTGTAAAGACAGGTACTGGAGATTTTTTCCGTGAGCGCATTTTGTAGAAGCCGACCATTTCAACACGTAGAAATCGTAAATTAAGAGTAACTGACAAACTTTCAGCTGTTCTCCTGTTATTGCTTGTGTAACGCTGCTGCCATTTACAGCATTTTTTATTTTTTTTTTAGTATTCCTTATATTACCAAGGACTGATTACCACTCTCTGTACTTGGGACTCATATTCAGATGGAGTCGTGACTTTGCCCCACCTTTAGTCGATACTGGTCGCCCGAGATAGTGTCAGTCATATATCCCTGGGTGCAACTGAATGAGTAATGCATGTACGTGTACTTGAATGTGAATGCGCGCATGAATGCTCTGGTGCTTGTATACCTCGGTGTGCTGTGAGTGTTTGCGCGTCTGACTGCTGTGGGACCGAGAGGAAAAGACAGTGAAAGAGAAAAAGAGAGAAAGAAAGAAAGAGAGAGAGAGAGAGCAGTAGGGGGGAGGAGAAGAGAGGTAAACTAAAGCTGCATGACGAGTACATCAGGGCACAGAGCCCCGACCGGGAGCGACAGTCTAAACACAGATTCGCCGTGTCCAAGCAGACAGTGAGGGGTAGAGGAGATTTCCCTACGGAGGAAGGTCTGGGATGCTGCTGGACACCTCAACACACACACACACACACACACACACACACACAAACAGTGAGCTTGCACTTACAATATAGCAGGCAACCGCTGCAAAACACAAACAAATGATCACACACACACGCATGCATATATTCCGTGTTAGCAGATTGTGTGGAATACACACAGATGTTTTTGCATCTCAGTGGGCTGAATATTTCCCAGAACCTTGAAATGTAAAGTTGACTTCCACCTCCCATCAGCGTCAAAGTCCTGACTAGAATACACAGTGCATATGAGCAGACTAGGGGTGAGCGTCGTCCTGCCCCCAACTCAATATGCTATCGCTGTCAAATTCCCCTCACGCACGTACTCTTTCTTTACCGAGGAAACAGAATAAAGGGAGAGGAGCAAACATCGGTGTTGAGACAGGACTATTGGATGTGCACTTGATGCGCTGGGCTTGCAGCAATCCCAGAAGAAGTTGTGTCTGGTGTCATCTGTGTATGTTTCTTTCTGTTCGCTAAAATGTTATTTTTATTGTCTGAGTCATGATCTGATTGACATATTTAATCCATGTCCTGTGATGATTCTGTGACAGAAAGACAGACAGATGAATAAACATTGTGGCTTCAGTGCTCGCCAAACAGACAGAACGCCGAGGAGAAAGCCCAGTGAATGAAATACTGTGAATGATAATTACCGGGAGAGAATGAGCAGAAAAATCTATTTATACATTCTTTTTTTTTTTCCCCTTTGAAGAAAAGAATGTTTTCAGAATATGCATTGTGCAGAATAAAAGATTGTGGAATGGGAATAGACAATGGATGTGATTGACAAGGAGATGAAACAATTCATTCTAGGGCGTTAAAATGACAATATTTCAATGTGACACTCCGTTCGAAAGGAGACCGTCATTGAAGAGGAGAGCTAACAGCTATCACTTGAAAAGGACTGTTGAAAAGTAAAATCTTAACACTTATAATGTCGTGTCACCCACCCACAGGGATGAAGGGAAGAGGAGGGAAAGAGGTAAAGAAACATTTTTGAAGCACCATGACCAGTCTATTGCTTCTGATTGGCAAGTGTTATCCCTGAGGGCTGGTTTTGGATTGTGTGGGTGGAACAACCGCCACGGTACCTGTAGCACGGCAGGTTTTCTATAGTTGAATTTGAGACAGTTCTATTACGGATGTGTCGTACTTTTTTTGAACCTGTCTGAGTCCACGGGCAGATGGTGGTGACAGAGATGATTTCTGGTCCCGGATGGTAATTTCGTTCTTTTCAGGAGGCCTTCTACGGTCACATTCAATAGTTTTCGGTCTCTTACTTCTGTGATGTGACATTTCTCACCAAACTGAAAAATTGTTGATTGCTCATCATTAAAGGGGAATAACTGTTTTTTTACAACCTGGACCTTATTTCTACCATAAAATACGATCCTTTACTCACTCATATTACTTTTTTGAGTCGTTCGGACGATATTTAGATCAAGTGGAGCGTCGCGTATATCCATATAGTGGGAGTGAATGGGGCACCGAAACGCAGCCTTTAAATAACGCGTTATCTGGCGCAAAACTCGTTCATTTCACCAATGTTTTGTTATGATGCGCTAGTGCTATTCCCCGTTGAGTCCGGAGTTACCTGTTATCTTCATCCGGGGTCTGTAGATTGACCTACTAACCTTCTGACCTGGATGATGTCATCTCTGAGCACCGTGCGCCGGTAATTCGCTTTTAATGTGACCTAGAAGGCAGAGAAATGTAGTTTCTCCATGTAATTGTATTGCTCAAGCGGTTATAGGTAGTTGTAACTTGTAAAATATATAAAGTGATCTAAATATACTTAGTACATGCTTTGAAGACATTGACTTTGGGTCAGTTCATAGCCTTCCTATGTTTAGCACAAAGCAATTTTAGTGATGACGTCAAAAGTGTATTATGAAGAGATGCACCTTTTCTTCTGCTCTGAAATGACCTATTTAATATGCTGCATCACCTCTTGGAACAAAATGATTGATGACAATTTTAATTTGAACTTTTAACACCTGGATAATAAGCTAAAATACGTGATGACTAGCTTCCCAGTCTTCAGTGTCCACATAGTTAAGATATTTCACATTTGTTCTTTCATGAAACTACTACTGCACCGTATGGACTATAGGCTAGTGTTGGAGATGAGGAGTGCACACCAATCACACATAGAAGCTATGAAGAACAATGGCGGATTTTAATCTCATGATGCTTACAGACGTCAGGGAGTAAAAGGTCAGTGCCATGAATGCTAATGAGCAAATACACTTTTTGTCTGATCTTAAATCAAGGTCAGAGGTTATGGCTGAAGTTGGGCTTAGAGGTGAGGGGGTTACAATCGTTATTTTTGTGGTTCAGCTCACTGACGTTCATCTGTTCACTGAATTATTGCTAGAGACCCCAAAGAAAGGACAGCATTCAGATTTGGATACAAATCAAAGGGGAGATGCAAGTAGCTCAAGAAGCAAACCCCACTCTAAGCAAACTCTAAATTAACCACAGATATATGTGGCAGGCTTATTGGGCTAAAAAGTCTAGTATGGATCCACCTTTTTTTTTTTTTTTTTTTGACCCACAGAATGTATCCCAAAGACAGGACAAGACAATACAGGAGGCAATGCTACTTATGCCAATCAATTATATTTTTATTGACCGGGGAAAATAGCCTCGTCAATGCACTCTCTCTGATTAGCTAACCTCATCATTGATAGCATGGGCTATTGACTGAGAGCATTCGACTGCGCATCATAAGGGCCATAAATGAGGGGAGGTGTCTCCGGGACATTGATCCCTGTCTCTCGGGCACTGGGGTGCTGTTAACGGTGGAAGAGTAAAATCCTTCACAAACACAACTGAACCCAAAACAATGTCAGCTAGCTTTAAAATCTACATGGAACCTCATAAGAAAAAAAAAAAGCTCAAGACCTGACTTTTCTTTTCTTGTCGACATTTAATTCTTGTCGACTAATGTCACTCTATCTCTGTCAGAGTTTGCTTTAAAAAAACAACCTTTAGCCCTTCAACTTTAGCACGTGTCTGCCAAATTAATGTGATATTCTGACTAGAAGGAATCCTTGCAGCTGGTGAATTAGTGGAAATCTAAGGCACTTAAACCATTTTGAAGCTGTTAATCTTTTCTCCTAAATTACATTTTATGGAGTTGAACAGTTTTACGCTGCAAACCCCTGTAACACAGAGTCACAAATTCAATCTCTAGTACAAAAAACATAATTTCATGCAATATCTCAGGAATCTTACATCACATACACAGGGAAAGAATAGAAGACGATTCTTTGGATATTTACAATATGTCAAAATAAGATGTTTACGGTGATTTCTCGTTAGAAAATTATTATTAACATGTGCCCCTTCCTGGGATTTGTAAGCAACAAATCTGGGAACTCCAAATCATGAATGTCATGAAAAGAAAAGTGCAAAATGTTTTCTTCACAGATTTGAAGCAAGGGGCTGGTAGCACCGAAGATGCTGTTGGGGCTAGCAACTAAAAAAGACAATGAGAATCTATAAAGCTGTGCGGTCCGGCAGTCCACTTCCAACTACATCAGAGTGGAAGTTAGGTCAATGATCATAAAACTGCACTGAATTTAATGGATCTTTTAGTGCTAAAGGAAATGGGAATGTTAGGCTTAGACACAAACCTGCTCCTAATCAGGTTTGGCTGAAATTATTGCTAACCACAGGCTACTGTTTTGACTGTCTCTCGGTTTACAAAGAAGTTACCACTGGGCTCAATGTGTTTGTCCTTCTTTGCATTCTGTTATTGATCAGCACTCCAAAGGCAGCAGTTTCCATTTAATTTCTCCCTTTTGTTCCCTTTGTTCATCCACCGACATAAATCAACTTCGTTATGACTGACATAAAAACGTGGCCGCTCTGTATATTTCACTGGCATGTAATAACCTGCTTTTAAACCAATCGAATATCTGCCCGCGGCTTGGCTCGGGCCGGCGGCGCTCTGCAGCCAGGTTGCTACATCAGCTTAGTTGAATTTAAAAAATATTTATTGTTGTTTAGTTTACATCTGAATGCATACTTATGATATTTACTGTAAGGCTGTGATATTTCTTCCGCCGTGGCGTAAAATCGATGTCTTCTAAATAAACCTGAGTGGCGTCTCGGCGAAGGCGCGCATTTGTCCCAGCGTCGTTCGGCCGGGCCTGTGAGTGTTTAAAAGGTCTGGCGGGGAGTCATTCATTCAGACGTTTAAGACAGCCACCGACTTGCTGATATGAAATAGCACCTCGATGGCTTGTTATCGACTGTTATGGTGTTTTGTCATTTATTCAGATAAGTGAAATCTAATTTTGGATGCTGGCCATGTTTCTATTACCCACTGGAGTAGGCTAATGAGTGTGCTTGTTCACAGGTTTGTGTGTATATTAGTGTGAATCAGAGAAAGAGAGGAACAAAAAAAAAAAAAAAAACTGGCATTAATGTCCATTCGTGATAGACTTGGAGCCTACAGAATGAGGTCAGTGGTATGCAGTCTGGGACAGGGCACAGAGGACAAGCCAAGGCCTGACTGAATCCCTTAAAGATGTGATTAATGGCAATGGACACACACACACACACACACACACTCACACACATATACACACCCTGTTTGCAATGCATAACTCAGTGGTAAGCCTCTTTCTGTGTTCTGTCACAAGAGATGGGGTGCAGAAAGCAGAACAGGGTGACTTTATAATCCCTGCCGTATTTATACTCCACCCTACTGACTTCTGCACTTCCCACTCTTCTTCTTCCCTTTTTTTTCCCTGCTTTCCATTTCTTCATGATTTCTCCTCACCCGTCTCCTATATACGCATATCCGATCTTATCTGGCTTTAAAAACCTTACCCTCTTTCTTATATTGTATTTCACAATCTGTTTTTTTTATTATTCCATCAGGGTACCCTTTTGAGTCTCATGTATCTTTTTTTTCCATCTCATTCTTCCAGGGACTTTTTCTTTTTTATTCCATTGCTTCCTTCTTCCTATTTTTGCCCCTTACTTCTCTCAGAGTTGTAGAGAAAGGAAGCAGCTAAGAGCTAAAATGACTCTATGATAGGGTTTTCACTAAACAGGCAGCTTCTTTTCCATTTGATCTTCTGTCTCGTTTTTTGTTTTTTCCCCCTCTCCTTTCCAGTTATCTACTTTTTTTGTGTCATATCTTGACACACTCAGAAACAGAAGGACACCAGGAGAGTCTGGAGGACCAGTTGCTATAGAAAATATTATTTAAAAGTCACAATGTTAGACCGAAAACTTAATAAACTAGTTTGTATTTCTCCTTTGCTTTGGAACAGTTGTAGCAGACAAGTCGAAAGTATAAATGAGTACTTATTAAATGACATGTGTAGGTCTTCCCGTGCCTCCGAAACAATTGTGACTCATCAGAGAATGGACATGGGCCTCCTGAGGGTGTCCTGTGGTGTCCGGTAACAGGATGTTGTTAGTGGGAGACCTTTGGGTCCTATGGGTTGGGAGGAGGGGCCTCTGTGGATCATCCCACAGATACTTGATCAGTTTGGGATCTAGTGAATTTGGAGGCCAGGTCAACACCTTGTCCTGTTCTTCATGTTTTTTTTAGATGTTCCTAAACTGTTTTTGTGTGGGTGGGGGTGCCTGGTCTGGTCTATGTGGGTGGTGCATGTCTAAATAGCATCCACAAGAATACCATGTCCAAAAGTTTCCCAGCAGAACATTAAATTGTCGCAAGAAGGTCAATGTTATTTACTTTTTCTGTCAGTGGTTTTAATGTTGTGGCTGATAAATGTATATTAATTAATTATATGACTATATAACTTGACTAAAAGCCAGCCTATCTCCTCAGTCCCCATAGAAAAGGGCCCACCTTGACTTTAAAAGGTGCAAGGTATTTCCATGATTACACTGAATGCAATGCAATTTGTTTTTATAGCCCACACCACTGTACTCAGTCAATAAAAAAAACAGCAAGTTTAACTAATTCCTTCCGGAATCTGTTTAATTGCCAACTTTAAAGGTGCCTATAAAAACACATAAAGGCGTCAAAGTGCTGCAGTAGCACTATGCAGTTGTTGCAAATAGTAGAATATTAAGACAATATGAAACTGCAGGCAACAGCTAAAACTCTCTGAACTACTTTATGGTACAGCGTAGCCAGCTCGTGCTTCTGTGACTTCTACTGCAACACTTCAGGTATGTGTGCGTGCTTTTCCTTTTCCATACAAGCTCTCTTACAGTGGCCGTGGTCCACTGGCACATTTTAGGATACTCCAAAGTTAGCTCAGATGCACAGTTCAGATAAGATAAGAGCTGAGCAGATGAAACTCTCTCACATCAGGAATCTTCTCAAATTCCACTGCTGACTGTCATTATTCATCAACAAGTTAATATGCTGGCATTAATGTGAAAAAGCAATATCCATCAATGGCAAGAGACACATTGCTCTTTGTCCCTTATCATTTTTTATGATCTAATTTTCTGCCTTATTGATTTCTCCTCCTGCTCCCTCCCTTACAGCTTCGATGTCTTCCTCCTGCACCACACAGGAGCACAGACAAGTTAGGCAACTTGTAAACCCAGATAAGGAGGCTGAGAGCACGTACAGCTTTGACATATATAGGGTCACTTTTACAACCCGTTTATACAATCTTTGCCCTTTCACTCCTCCCCCTTTATTCCGTCTCTTCACACGCTCACAAATTGGATGGCAACTTTTACATGTTGGGTTTGACAGAAAGAGGTCAGAAAGAGTCGTTCACAGCAATTTAGCGCCAGGGTGAGCGTGCGGTCGCGTGAATGAGGTGTTTAAAGCCGCACATGCCGTCATAAACATAACGGGAGACAGAAATGCCTTGCGGATCCTGGAGCGCCTCGCTCCGCATGGGATTTTATTGGACACTCCTATTGTCTTGCTTGCACTTTCTCGTCCGGGTTGTGTGCGCGAGGGAGAAGAGAGACAGGAGAGTGAGAAGGAGAGGGAGGGAGGGAGATTTACACATCTGCAGAGTAACGGGGTAACAAGCACTTAAGCTTGGGCATGGCCAGTGGATGGGGCGCGGCCTTCTCTCGTTAACTTTAATAAAACACTCCCCCCAGTCAATGCCCCGGGCCGTAAAACTCCTGCATCTAACACTTTCCAGCTCCAGTCCTACTGTATGTCTCCAAACTTTTACTCTAAACATACTTATATATTTACACACGCCCTAACGATTTATATTCCTCATGTTGTTACGCCCTTTATACAGTAATTTCCAGAATTTGGTCCAAATGCAATACATGTTCACACTGAAGCTATTGTCCCGACATCTTTAATTTATAATTATGTATGTGTACGGATATGTCAAGAAATAAATAAGCCCTGCGATACCATCAGTACGGAAGCTGAGAACAGCCTGTAAGGGCTTGTAATTAATTCAATTTTCTCAAGATCACGAGTTTATCCTTTCCTCAGTAAGTACTTACAGTATATACTTATAAAGTCCACGAAGAAAGGAGGTTGTAGTGTTTCAGTTTGTTAAACTTAGGGCTTTCAGGAGTCTTGGGTCACCACTTTTCCACTTGTACTTTAGGTCTACGTTTAACCATGAGATACAAGCCCGGAAAGTGTTTTTGCTTAAAAACCCTGAAGGCAAACTGTACTTCAGGGTTTCAGCTGGTTTCCTGCTATGGCTTCTCCTCAGCGGTCATGACAACAATCTCCCTTGGTGAATTCAGTCGTGATCAAACGAACCCGTCACTCGTTTGTGAGTTCTTAATAATTACCCTCTAAAAACCGCTGAATAAATTAGCCCAGAAAACAAGCATTGTTAGCTTGAGAATAATTAACTTGAAAATCAATAAAAAAAAAAAATAAAAATCATAGTCACTGATCAGATACTCGTCTGCCTTCACCCTGAACTGGATCTGTCTGGCCGAGAAGGGAAGGGAGGACAGGAAATGAAAAGACAAAGAAGGAGAGGACATTAAAAAGGAGTCGGATGATAAAAAGCACGGATTAAGTTGAGAATTACAAAAAAAAAAAGAAGTCTGAAACTGTTTTATGATATTCCCCAAAGGAGAATCTCCTAAAGTTCAGTACTCATCCAGGCTCCCCAAATTATTAATTTAATCTCTTGACACTCATTCATGATCCCCGGCAATAAACCTGACATTTTCTGCAATCTCCCGTCGTGTCGCAACTGATTCATTAGTGTTTAGGTGAGGAGTAACCTAAACACTTTATGTGAGGAGTAAAGGCCAGTCCGAGGTGAGGTCTGACTCATGTGCTTTGCGTGATTTGTAACGAACATCGGTTTGAAGCAAGCCAAAACAAAACGTGTTCTCAGCATTCCCATTCTAATGAATGTGAACCACCTAACGACTACTTACTGATTTAACAGATGTTAATCACTTAATCAGATAAGAGACTGTGCATTATGAAGTTTAATATATGGAGATACACACGTTCACATGCTGACGTGCTGAGTGATGCAGCGGGGACGGCTGATTAATAATAAGTTGGGATGAGATGCAATCACCATCTTTATTAATATGTTGAAAGACACGAGACGTTAAGCTGCGCACACACACACACACACACACACACACACACCTGATACAGTGAATTTGTTTTATGAATAACCACACGCATAAGTCAGAATGAAGATTTAAATGCTGCGGTAACGAAGCAAGACAATCACACACAAGGACAGGATGATTGTGCATAAATATGCAAACATACCTATAAATAAACATTGAAAATAACTGCAAAAGGTGGTGCGTGGGGAGTCATGGAGCACGGGGGAAAAGATGAAGGGAAGGACTGTTTTTGGCCCAAGAATAATGAGCAAAATGAGTGCAGATGGAAGAGGCAGATGGTTTCATTTGTGATGGGCAGCCCAGGGCTGCCATGGTGCTTGATGGGTAATGGATATTACTCCATGGAGCCCATGGCCCTTCCTGAGGACTGTGGCACGATGTCAGTCACATGCTGACAGAGGACCGCTTTAGCATGTGATCTTTTAATTGTCCAGTCGAGGATTCATTGAAAGTAATTGGATCCTTCTTCTGTGCCTGATGGACGCAACCTGCCTGCCTGACTGCTCTGGACGACCCATGTCTGGATTGGATGACATGTTTTTGGATACAAAAACAAGAATTTCAGCTTTACATCTATTTAACTATCAGTCTAATCGATCTGTCTACTTATCTATCCAGCCTGTGTCTGGCAGCATGTAATTTATTTCTTGTCATCGACTAAATGTGGAAAATATGGGTCACCGGGGTTAAACCTCTAATGTTCCGGCTCTGCCAGTGCGCAATGTGAATGTTGTGATGGTTAAATCTGGATAAGACAGATGGGAAAACTGCAACAATAACAGGAAACATAAGGAAATAACTGTACATGGTAGCACCGGCCAAGACAAACAAACAAGATCAGCACTCCAAGATACTCGGATAAATGTGCAAAATTAGCAGACAGATGTGGACAAGATAAGGTCTGGCAGATTTCATTTTCCCCTTCCTCTTGAAACCGCAGTGATGTTTGTGTGAGAAAAAATCTTATTTTAAAAGTACAAGTGGCATCAGGCTACCTGAATCCTTTAATCAAAAGTACAGATAAACTCTTGGGTGCATCTTTTCCTGGTACAAGATGTAACTAAGCCCATCTCATCTCTTCTGTGAATGGCACAACGGGACGGTAAAAAAAACAGAGCTGCAGAAATTCTCAAAAGGAGGGTGATTGTGTATTCAAGGCTAGGTTAGAATTATCTTCATCCCCAAAATCACAGCATTATCAGGCCACATCTGGTGGCCATTGACTGGCTGCATATGTTCTAATCATGATGTGAAGAGTAATTACCATTACGAAGCTTTGTGAATGTGTGAAGGGAAGACAGCTAGGGCACTTTTTTTTTTTTTTTGTATAACGCTCCACATTCCAGAGGGGCAGTTAAAAGAGTTAAGAGTGACAGATCTTTGGAAATGTCACCTGAAAAATGTCTCACGATGCCCACATAATGGGAAACAGAAGGAACGTGTGTTTTTTTTTTTTTTCCCTGTCTTGGCGCATGTAAGAAAGAAAGCTGGTGACTGTGCAGAGACTGAATGTTGTCGAGACGTGCTGTTCATACCGTGTGCGTGCGGACCAGTTTGTCGTGTCTGTGTGGGTGAAGCTTTGTACAGGCACTGTACATGAGGGTGTGCAGGCGATCGGGCAAAGTGTGATTAACCCTTCATGGGGCAAGGAACCATATATGGTAACTTCAGCACACGTTTTAAATGGCGCCCCGGTGCCTGTCAGTGAGGTTTGGAAGCGTGTGGATTTCACCCGGCCAATCGGAGAAGATCAAGGAAAGATTCTCAGGTCAAATCAGGGTCAGATGTGGTCTGCAAGGTCCGGCTCTGCGCGAACGCTGAGCATAACTGCTTTATTAGGGACCACAAAGAAGTGGCCTGATGTTGTCTAATAGGATAATGTGTATGTTGACAACAGAGGTTGCGCTAGACTTTTTCGTTGTCGGTCATTTTGACTGACAAGGTCATAAAAATCCCGTCATAATCTATTTTTACCCGCCACTTTAATTTTTTAAAATGATAATAAAGACATATTCAATAGCATTTAAACTTTCCTTAACTTTAAGTACTTTTTTCAGAACAATATTGACTTTAAATGGTCACAAAAAAAAAAGAAGTTACGACTGCTGACACATCTTGTCCGTACTCGGAAAGGTACTGCTAGCGTAAACAGCTGTTAGACGGCACCGTAGGGTTGAAGTGCTTCGGTGGTAAGCAAATTCCATTTTGGTAGCCGTTAGCTGCATAGACATAGACATATATACATATATATTGTATATATGTCTATGGTTAGCCGAGCTCTGACGTGTGCATCAGTGTAATCGGTGTACCAGGAAAATCGCGCGCCGACAAAAGTTCCGTGATGTTTGGAACGCAAACTGCGATGAGAGACAAGAGCCAATTAATAAGGTCACTCGCCACCAAGTGGTCAGGGGTGTGAACTGCAATCTGTCAAAATGACGGATAGCCTTCAGATTTTTCCGTCACATTTAAAAAAAAAACGGTCAATGACGCGACCCCTGGTTGACAAATGCCTGAATCAGCACTTATGTTCTAAAGGTCTAAAATACATGTTTACATTTGTTTTCCACTTAAGGGCAAGGAACCATATATAAGGAACCACAAAAGTAGAAAAGTCTTCTTAATGCCCTACGATAACGCTTTAGTAAGTATTTCAATGAGTGCCTTATAAAGGGTTGGTGGTATGTGCACGTTTTGAGTATTAACTAAGTGTGTTTGCCACTCTGTTGCTGTTATTTGTTGTATTAGTACGGTTGTGTATTTGTCTTCAAGTCAATTTTAAGATATCACATTCAAAGTCAGGGCTGTAAGTACTATAGATGTGTTGCTCAGGAAATGTTATGCTGCAGGACTGTCCAGCTGAAGTCCTCTCCTCTCCTCTCCTCTCCTCTCCCATATCAACAATTTGCCTTAATCCATATTGACTGCTTTTCAATGACCTCACTCCATAGGGCGCAGCACTGAGGATTTACTCTGAGACAGACAATCTAAACAGCCTGATTTAGCTTCTTTTCCTTGGTATAACTGTGCGACGCGGAGAAAGACAAAGGGGCGGAAGTAGTTAGGTAGAAGTAGAAAATATGGTCGAGCAAGCCCGCTGGTGCGCGAGTAAAGCTTCTCGCTATCAGTCTTTGACATGATGAATGGGACAGAGATGTAAAGTCAGAGATAAACCAAAGCCCCAGTGGCTCCCTCGAAGCCCCACAGCCAGGCCGTAAAAGCCCCCTCTACTTTCCCAACCGGTCGTTAGCTCCATGCATGCAGGCCTGTCTGTGCGACCATGTGCCTATATTTTATGCAGGGCGGTTACATGCGCCTAAACCGCTCACTCACAATAATACGCAGACACACAAAAAGAAACAGTTGGACTATAAAGGCAAGAGTTCTCTCCACATACACGAACATGACTTTGCACACGTCTTCATCAGGGCATTTACTGGGGATTTGTGCGTATGCGGATACACACTTTTGTGTGTGTTCGTGCAGATTTCATTTAGGTGTGTGTCCTGGGTATTCCATGTGTATAAGTTGTACCACCAGCTGGGTCAATTTCTGTCTCTTTGCTTAATTAATGGTTTGCCTCTGGCACCACTGTGCAGGGAGCTCCGCTCTGTCTGCTCCTGCGGCTTTTGCACTTATCTGCACTGTGTACACACAAACAGCATATCCCTCCGACACGCACACGTATCCCAACAGGTGCACAGACGCAGCGTAGAAAGGGAGCAAACAACAACAACAACATGGCATTTCTCACGCAGAAACAGAGAAAAACCCTAAAAATAATGAAGACAAAAGGAGGCTTGACTGTAGCTTAAATCGACGCATTTTTAGCATTATGGAAAGTAGTTCAGCAGGTTGTCCGTTTTCTAACATGCAAGCCTCAATGACAGCACGGTGGCATTGTGAAATAAGCTAGTCAGAAAGAATCAGATTTGGCATTTTAAAGGACTTAGATCACATCCTTCCTCGTGACTTAGCGTTTTTCCCTTTTGTTCAATCTTTAGCCCTTATTTGTTGGCCTGACAAAACAATGGCCTCTCCACCCCTCTTCAATCTGTCCTCTGCTATTCAGCCCTGTGATGCGGATGCAGCCCTCGTTGGCGCATTCATGCATTCTCCCCTTGTAGGAGCCGGGGGCATCTGATTCACCATGACTGCAGAAACCACCGGAGATCCCATACAGGGCGGCGTGTTCATTTTCCCATGCAGCGTTATTAAGACGCATATGTTTAATTTATGATCGGGAACTTTCAAAGGGGATCTGTTGTCTCCGAACCGAGCTTTGTCCATATCTTCCATATATATTGCCTCATTCTCTGTCTCTCTCCATTTTCTTATCCCCTTTATCTTGTTAGCCCTGTCATGCCATAGTAGACCCTCCAAGAGAGTACACCCACGTGCATGCTAACACACAGCTCGCACACACATTCCCGTACGGCAAGAACCAAGCAGTCGCACAAGGATTGCAGACCCTCAGAGCACCAGGAGGAAAATCCACAGCTGATTCCAGTTAATACCAGAAAAACAACGTTTGACGTGGCGTGTCTGATGTGCCATTGTTTCACAGGCACAGAGAGACTATCTGAAATATATCCTGTGTCAAGTTTGTAATGGAACAGGCGATAACTCTCTCACGGTTTTGTCAGCCTGCAATCTGTCTGCACGGGCCTGGCCAAGGAAATAATCAGAGGAGAGACGACGATGTTTAAAACGGCGGATAACCGATTGTAATAGACAGCGGTAATATTGGAGCCAGGGATTAGCGCTCGGCAATAATGAAAATGTATGTGTTTTAATAAAATTCGTCATAGCCGCTCTAATTCCGAGTGGGAGGGAAATAGGACAAAAAGTTCCTTTATCTGTGGAACAAGCCCTCAAAATTAAACCTTGAGACAGATCGTTCGTCATGACGTTGCTAGGCTATCCGGTCTTGGTTTGGCGCTGCTATCGCCGCAACAACATTGCCGTTGGTGCCACCCAAAACACATGCAACTGGGACAAAAATGTACGGTTAATTTTTGACCAAGAGGAAGAGCCAAGGTGAAGTGTTGCTTGCAGGCTAGCGCAAGAATCATATTTCAGTTCTTCTGCCAATTCACTTGTGGAAAACACATTTCTATTGTGGTTGTAAACGTAGAAGTAAACTGTGAATAAAGACAAAAAAAACAAGCTGAAATCTGAGGTATGAACAAAAGCATAGGAATTGAAGTAAACTCAAAACCGCAGATAATTAAGTTAAACCAGCTGAATTGAGCTAATTGACTGCGTGATCAATACTGTCTTTGCTTTGGCAGGGACGGACTTTTACTTTCAAAATTGCCACGGCAGCAACATCCCAAGCTGAAGGGTTCAAAAAGTGCTCTCTGGTTTTGTAATTGCGGAATTGAATGCACATGAGTCTGTGACAGAGCCGAAGCGAACGGGGGGGGGGGGGGGGCCTCAGTGCTGCGTCATGTATGATGTTGCTGCGAGTTACCGATTACCGCGCGGCGTGCACTTCTGCCGCAAATGTTATAAAAGTCACGGTGTGATTTGCATAATTAATCGTCTTGTTGTCTTGGGTAGGCTGTTGATCTCTCTCCTGGCTTGCTCCCACTCTCTCCCCCCACCCCACCCCACCCCCTCTCCTCTTCATCACAGGGCCTCGAGGCCTGCAGTGGTGTGCAAATCCATTGGAGAGCTGTCACTGCTGCCTGTGTTCCTGCGTCACCGGTGGCAGGTGGTCCCGTGTCCCGCCTGGGGCAAGGAAGTGAGAGGGAGAGAAAAGGAGAGAGAGAAGCCAATGAGATACTGCTACAGGTGAGAGGGTGGACTTGCTTAATATGTGGCTGATAGTGAACAAATCAAGACACGCTTGTCCTCATTTATCTTTGAAAATGATTCATCCGTCTCCTTTCATCGCCGCTTTCCCTTAAGATGTGAGCCTGACTGACGTGGGGGGCGATCTGTTTTGTCTTACCTGCTGCTTAGACATGACACATGCCACAGAAATGGATTGTGTGAGGCTCCTTTACTCAACATATATTTAGTGTAAACCATGTTACATTCCTGCCTCGGGGCAAACATGATGGGATACAAAAATGCGTGCCATTCCGTCCTGCGCGAACTTGCATACTACACGAAAACCTCGGCCGAGGAAATATATCATCTGGACCGCGACAATGTTATGTTTCACGGGCTTAAAAATTATTACTGTCGTTTTTCTCCTGGATCGCAAGAGACATGAGTAATACAAGTAATTTAATGAGCTTTCGTCTGAGTCCAAGACATTACCTTGTCATCTGGATTCTTTGATGGAAATGTTAAATATCCTGTGGCCCCTGACCTCGGGAAAAAAGTTTCTGATGGACACCAGATGTGTTTTTATAGAAGCGTGTTCGCCATCATATGAACGCAGGATCTCGCAGTGCAGACTCCACTTTCTGCTGTTTTCGTCCACGCTGTACTTCCATTTTCATCCCTCTCTACCGTAGCGATGTGAGTGTGTACGGGCTCCATGCGAAGTAGCACCGGGCAACGATACCGACAGGCTTGTCAGGGCATTATCAGTCACACCACTGAGCTGCTCTCATACTGCCCCACCCATGGAGATGGTTGTGTTTAATGAGGCAGGGGGGAAAGGTAAAGATTCAAAACAGAGAAAAGCAGAGTTGCATTACTATGCCCGTTCCCCCAGGGGTTGATAATTAGCAGGCACCTCAGCTATTGATAACTGTCAAGGGAGTTGCCAGCTGCAGCAACACTTGAATCATTACTTTTAACTATTGCAAAAGGGCTCAGAGGAGATGAAAGAGAAACACGGTTGTGTTTGTGGCTGTGTATTTAAATGAAAAAGAAAATCAGCAGTTATTTTTGAAAGCTGAAACTCTTTGCAGAAAGGTCCTGCGACGTTTGAGGGCCTCACAGAAATGTGTATAACCTTGTAATTATGAAACAACTCTGTTTTGTAATCACATTTTGAATCAAACTTTTATTCGTTCTAGTGTTAAACTGAACAACAAATTAATTCAAAGCACATCATAAGAGACTGTTTATGATGCAAATCATTTGGTTGGAAACTTGCTGATTGGCACGGTGGCCCCCGAGGCAACAGCATCCATTCCAGAGTCGAGTGAAAGACCTCTCTCTATCTGATAGATCACTCTCTCTCTTTCTCTATGCTAAAACGTCTCGGTGGAGGCCAGGCCTGCTTGGCCTCTCTGTCAGCAAATGTCACTGCTAATTATGACACTGACTTGTTCCCTAACAAGTCAGTGTTGGTGTTGTTACGTCTGTTTGACTGGGTCCTACAGATGAATTGGGCGCCAACGACCCCTGTCCTCCTAGGGGGTGCTGTATGAAGGTAATTGCTCCAATATCCTGAGCTGCAGGGATACATAGTGCTGACAAGTTGGTATTAGTCAAAAATGGTAGTTCAGAGGGCGGCTCTGTGTTCTACTGGCCCGCTGGCCAGCAGGTGTGGGAGTCTGGCGGGCCGAGGTGTAACACTGATACTTATCACCCTGGGATAGTCAGGTTTTTGCAAAACAACATTTTTATGAGCCTTACTCAACATGTGGGAGTGAATCCTATTCAAAAATCCCAGCTAAGGCTCACTTTGGCTAAATCACAACATCTTTTCTCACTTAGTCAGTGACAAAACATGATTTTAAAGATTCGGGTGGAGTGACCCTTTAATCCGTCACATTTTGAACAGTGCGTGAGTCGTCTTGGCTGCTCCGCTGCTTCGGATTTGCTGCCATGAAGCTCGAGGACAACAAATACGTATGTTCCTCTGGTACTGATCATTGTAATTAAAGTGTCACAGTGTGGAAATATAGAGCGGTGATTAAATCAAAATGGCAGTGATGCTATTCTCCCGATCCACATGTTTAGGAAGTGGTGGTCCGCTTTGAGCACAGCCGTGCTTTGGATTGCACTTTGGTTTTCTGGAAGTCGCTGTGATTAATGTTACATTTGGGGACGCTGGAGTTGACCTTACGTTCTCCTAGATCATCACTGGACAGGACTCTTAATTATCACATCGTATTTCATGAAGAAGAAACTTATGACATCACAGCGCAGGTGTGATGAGCGTCACTCCCGAAACATGGAAGTCATTAATCACAAACCATGTATTTATACTGTCTATTAAATTAATGTAGTCATATTTTACTCTTAGCGCTGCACATGTTCACATTCCTCCAAACCCGACACCCAATAACACACTTTCCTTTCTTATCAGATGTAATTACACCGCGCATTTTCTGTTCAAGAAAAACATACCCTGAAGGTTTTCAACCCATAATTTCCAGAGGCTGTATTTTCGTGCCTCTGTCTCTGTGATTATACATGTGAAAATGCGTTTAGGTGCGCGCGAGCATTCAGACATGAATCCGTGCAGCGTGTCATTGTAATGGGTTTGTGTGAATGCACGTGTGTGTGTGTGCGCGTTTCCTGCCGGCTGTGTTGCACACATAACTGTCGGGAAATCCGATGCGAGGTTAAGACGAGCTCCTATGTGTCCTTCCATTAAAAAAGACAAATTAAAAACACGAGAAGGAGGAAATGGTCTATCTCTGTGACTGAGCGATATCTGGAGAGGGAGGATTACTGTGGCGTCGGGAGGATATGAGACATCCTCACATTGGCGCTGATGGCCAGGGATGTATGACTGACACAATGGGGCCAAGGCTCGCTAATAAATAGACGTAAAATTACATTATTTTGTTTGATGTTTGTACCCTTGAAAAGGAAATGCTCTGGAAAAAAAAAAAAAAAAAAAGATGGCCTGCAGACGGAAACATTCTTGCATATGCAACGTGCATAACAAGTCCCTACTCATAAATACTGCCGGGCAAATCTCTTTGTCAATAGCCTGTCGGTGATACAGCCCGTCGCAATTGTATTCCTCATTATCAGGTATTCCTGTTGGGAGAAAATGATCTTAATTTGATCAGCGTCATAAGCCCTCTCGCAAGCTCGAATCTCCGCTTATCCCTTTGCGCGTGGAATTACAAATGGCCCCGATTATAAAACTTTCCACAATGGCAGTGAGAATTAGCAGGCTAAGCATACACTAATGCTATTGTACCCTCATCAATGATGTATAGTTGAGCTCTTCAGCGGTGGCCTTTTCCACAGAGCAACGCTCACCAGAGAGTGAGGGAGAAAGACAGACGGAAGCGGAGAAAGTACAGTTTGAAAAGAGAATCAACTGGTATTAATAAGAGATTAATGTTCTTTTGGCTCGCGCTGACACACGGCACTATTATTCTGCTCCTTTGCTTTGAACAAGTCTGGCTATTAGCTTTGTCCTGGGCCTATGAATCTATATTTCCTTTTCGACAGAAGAGTCATAAAGGGACAGTGGAACATCAATTTCTTCCTCAGACTTCAAAGAGAGACGTGAGGCCCTGTAGAGCCGAATGACTGCTGCGTTGCACACTGTAGTCAGGGATATCAAAGGCTTCTTTTTTTTTTTTTTTTTTACATTCATCGCTGTAATGAAAGAGCAGAGGGAGTACAAAAGAGGGCTCGGTAGTTGCCCACCCTCTCTCCTCCCAGCTTTTTGGTCATGATTGTATGTAAGTATTACTCAGAGTTGAGGGTAGCCTCTCCAAATTGAGACCCTTATTGCAGAAGCCAGCAGAAGCACCATTCACATTAGGGAAGGGACAATGTGCTCATAATATCTATATCAGCGGTGTCCTGTCTTAATTCACTTTTATTACATCCATTCATAATGCTCTCATAATGATGAGATGGATCCCAGCCAAGGGATTTTCACAGTGTCACCTTTATTATCGCATACTGTGATTTGTCATTTGCTACTCTACAGGTCCCCGTAATGAGGATAAGTTGGACTTCTCTGAATTAAATCTAAGGATAAAATGCCACTGTGCTATGTATTCTTTATCATTAACCCTATATTTGCCCACTGGAGGTAATACACTTAAGGCTAATAAATGGGAAGGCTTTGGTTTGGAGCAAAAAGAAAAAGAAAGCAAAGGGTACTAAAGCTCCAGCTAATACAGCCCGTACATTTTAAGCACACACCAAGGAGCGCACACAAGTACACACTTAGTGCTGCACGCATGTGCGCACACAAAAAAGTTATATACTTTGCGGAGTGCAGGACGCAGCACACAGCTGGAGCTGAGGTCATTAGTGCGCCGCGTGACGAAATATCGCACAACATTATGCATCAAACATGGACAGAGAGAAGCAAACCACTTTGTTGCCGGCCAAATAAACATTTATACTACTGGGGCAAGGGGCTGTTTGTGGTTTTCTTTTGTGTTCATTTAACTGTGGGTGGAATTTGGGCTGTTAAAAAAAAAAAAAAAAAAAAAACGGTGTTACTGTGAGGCTGCAGAAAAACTGCCTGTAGGCCCGACATAAAACAGCTGTTCTCACACCAGCGTTGGCAGATAATGTCCAGCTGAAAAGTGAAGAATGTTTTTATTAATTCTTTATCAGCTGATGGTATGTCCCAAACCACGGAGAAACGAGCCCGTGTTGACGTTCTCATTCATGCAAGGAAGTAAAAGAGCTTTGCAAAGTATTTTCTTAAGATAAAGAACTAAACTTTAAAAGCAAAACTCTATCTGAGACATGCCCGATATAACACAGACATTAATCATATACTGTATGTACGTACAGGCGCCTGCGTGCAATACATATGTGCGTGCACTCTTATACCAGGGAGGACCTCTGGCATACCTGATTCTGTACGATACATTAGGAGAGAAAGTTTTATGGAAACTGCTCTCAGCTTCACTTCACTGACTTGTTGAAACTTTGGTGGGAAGATCAATACTGCTTCCACAGTAAATTTTAAATTGAAAATTTGGGAAATGGGGAAATACCGAGCCTAGCTTTAAACGGTATCCCTTGTTTCCAGTCGTTGTGTCATGGTTTGGTTTCTGTGTTCACGTTTTGAGTTTTGTTCATGTTTCTTGTCTCCCCGTTTCCTGTTTTACCTTGTTGAGTTTTTGATTTCCTGTTTTACTCCTTGTGTTTCTCTGTTGATTAGATCATTGGTTTCACCTTGTGTCTCTTGATTTCTGTCACCTGTGTCTCATCACCCCTTGGTTCCTTGTGTATGCTTATATAGCCCTGGCTTCCCCTTTGTTCCTGTCGCGTCATTCCCAATGGTTTTTTACTCTGTGTCCCTATGGTTTGTTACCCTGTGTGTCTCCATGCTTCTAGTGTTTTTTGCTCCAGTGTTTTTGTTACTCCTGTGTGTCTCTAGTGCTCCCTGTTTTTTGTCTCGAGTCTTATGTTGCATTTTTGTCTTTTGAGAGTTTGGATTTTTTAGTTTTCCTTTGGAATTCCTGCTTTTTTCTGCAGCGCCTTTTGTTCCCTTTTTATTTAATTAAACCTAAGTCCTTTGCCTACTCCTGCCTCGTCATCCTTCGTCCTGCTCTTGGGTCCTACCACCTCTCCCCCCTTGGACAATACCGTAACAGAATGACGCGACCACACATGGACCCAGCAGACTATACCCCTTTCGATGAGGAGGAAAAAAGGCGAGTACTGACTCATTATTTTGATAGACAACTGGAGTACAAACCGTGGCTCATGCCCGAGTTTTTGCCTTTTTTTTCGGGCACACGTTTGGCCATGAGGGCCCCAACGGGGAGGTCGGGCCCTCGTGGACGCCATGGAGGCAGGCCTGCAGGCCGGCAGCCGAGGGTAAAACAGTCTGGCAGACACGAGGTGGTGGTTCCCCGGCCTGCTGACCTTCAGCCTGCCAACCTCCAGCGATCTTCTCCTGTTCCGGCTCCCACGTCGGCCTCCCCTGTGTCTCCTGTCCCGGCTCTCAGGTCGGCCTCCCCTGTGTCTCCTGTCCCGGCTCTCAGGTCGGCCTCCCCTGTGTCTCCTGTCCCGGCTCTCAGGTCGGCCTCCCCTGTGTCTCCTGTCCCGGCTCTCATGTCGGCCTCGCCTGTGTCTCCTGCCCCGGCTCTCATGTCGGCCTCGCCTGTGTCTCCTGCCCCGGCTCTCATGTCGGACTCCGCTGCAGTTCCTGTTCCGGCTCTCAGGTCGGACTCCGCTGTGTCTCCTGTTCCGGCTCTCAGGTCGGACTCTCCTGTGTCCCCTGTTCCGGCTCCCAGGTCGGACTCTCCTGTGTTCCCTGTTCCGGCTCCCAGGTCGGACTCTCCTGTGTCCCCTGTTCCGGCTCCCAGGTCGGACTCTCCTGTGTCCCCTGTTCCGGCTCCCAGGTCGGACTCTCCTGTGTCCCCTGTTCCGGCTCCCAGGTCGGTCTCTCCTGTGTCTCCTGCTCTGGCTCCCAGGTCGGCTCCGAGGGTCGGCTCATGTCCTGCTCCAGCGCTGCTTCCTGTCCCTGTACCGGCCCCGAGGGTCGGCTCATGTCCTGCTCCAGCGCTGCTTCCTGTCCCTGTACCGGCTCCGAGGATCCGCTCAAGTCCTGCTCCAGCGCTGCATCCTGTCCCTGTACCGGCTCCGAGGATCCGCTCACGTCCTGCTCCAGCGCTGCTTCCTGTCCCTGTACCGGCTCCGAGGATCCGCTCACGTCCTGCTCCAGCGCTGCTTCCTGTCCCTGCTCCGGCTTCCAGGTCGGACTCCGCAGCGGTTCCTGCTCCGGCTCCCAGGTCGGACTCTTCTGTGTCTCCTGTTCCGGCTCCTAGGTCGGTGTCTCCTGTGTCTCCTGCTCCGGCTCCCAGGTCGGACTCCGCAGCGGTTCCTGCTCCGGCTCCCAGGTCGGACTCCGCAGCGGTTCCTGCTCCGGCTCCCAGGTCGGCTCCAAGGGTCACGTCAGCTCCAAGGGTCGCTCCGGCTCCTGTTCCGGCTCCCAGGTCGGACTCTCCTGTGGCTCCTGTGTCTCCCGTTCCGGCTCCCAGGTCGGTCTCTCCTGTGGCTCCTGTCCCGGCTCCGAGGGTCGCTTCAGCTCCGGCTCCGGTCCCGTCTCCGAGGGTCGCCTCTTCCCTGGTACCCGTCCCGGCTCCGAGGGTCGCTTCAGCTCCGGCTACGGTCCCGGCTCCGAGGGTCGCCTCTTCCCTGGTTCCCGTCCCGGCTCCGAGGGTCGCCTCTTCCCTGGTTCCCGTCCCGGCTCCGAGGGTCGCCTCTTCCCTGGTTCCCGTCGCCTCTTCCCTGGTTCCCGTCGCCTCTTCCCTGGTTCCCGTCCCGGCTCCGAGGGTCGCCCCTTTCCTGGTTCCCGTTCCAGCTCCCGTTCCGGCTCCGAGGGTCGCCCCTTCTCTGGTTCCCGTTCCGGCTCCGAGGGTCGCCCCTTCTCTGGTTCCCGTTCCGGCTCCGAGGGTCGCCTCTTCTCTGGTTCCCGTTCCGGCTCCGAGGGTCGCCTCTTCTCTGGTTCCCGTTCCGGCTCCGAGGGTCGCCTCTTCTCTGGTTCCCGTTCCGGCTCCGAGGGTCGCCTCTTTCCTGGTTCCCGTTCCAGCTCCCGTTCCGGCTCCGAGGGTCGCCCCTTCTCTGGTTCCCGTTCCGGCTCCGAGGGTCGCCTCTTCTCTGGTTCCCGTTCCGGCTCCGAGGGTCGCCTCTTCTCTGGTTCCCGTCCCGGCTCCGAGGGTCGCCTCTTTCCTGGTTCCCGTTCCGGCTCCTGTCCCGGCTCCGAGGGTCGCCTCTTCTCTGGTTCCCGTCCCGGCTCCGAGGGTCACCTCATCTCTGGTTCTCGAGGTGTCTCGGACCCCGGCTTCTGCTCTCGTTCCTGAGGTGGCTCGGACCCTGGCTTCTGCTCTCGTTCCCGAGGTGGCTCGGACCCCGGCTTCTGCTCTCGTTCCCGAGGTGGCTCGGACCCCGGCTTCTGATCCCGTTCCTGTGCTGGATCCTGATCCCGTTCCTGTGCTGGATCCTGATCCCGTTCCTGCGCTGGATCCTGATCCCGTTCCTGTGCTGGATCCGGTTCCCGTTCCTGTGCTGGATCCGGTTCCTGCTCCTGTTCCCGTGCCTGTGCTGGATCCTATTCCTGTTCCTGTTCCCGAGGCGGGTCGGAATCCTGCTCCTGTTCCTTTGCCCGAGGTGGGTCCGACTACGGCTCCTGCTCCCGAGGTGGGTTGGACTCCGGCTTCTGTTGCTGCTCCTGTTGCCGAGGTGGGTCCGCCGGTCTCTGCCGTGTCTGCCCGACCTCCCGGTCGGCCCCCTGAACTCTCTGCCGTGTCTGCCCGGCCTCCCGGTCGGCCCCCTGAACTCTCTGCCGTGTCTGCCCGGCCTCCCGGTCGGCCCCCTGAACTCTCTGCCGTGTCTGCCCGGCCGCCCGGTCGGCCCCCTGAACTCGCTGCCTTGTCTGCCCGGCCGCCCGGTCGGCCCCCTGAACTCGCTGCCTTGTCGGCCCGGCCTCCCGGTCGGCCCCCAGAACTCTCTGCCCTGTCGGCCCGGCCTCCCGGTCGGCCCCCAGAACTCTCTGCCCTGTCGGCCCGGCCTCCCGGTCGGCCCCCAGAACTCTCTGCCCTGTCGGCCCGGCCTCCCGGTCGGCCCCCAGAACTCTCTGCCCTGTCGGCCCGGCCTCCCGGCCGCCCCCCAGAACTTTCGCCCTGTCGGCCCGGCTTCCCTGGTTCCCGCCTTCCGCGCCCCCTCCACCCTCCCTGTTGAGCTTTTGACTGTGCTTTAGGATTTTGGTTTTTTTGGGACGTCTGGAATCCGTCCCTTGAGGAGGGGGTACTGTCATGGTTTGGTTTCTGTGTTCACGTTTTGAGTTTTGTTCATGTTTCTTGTCTCCCCGTTTCCTGTTTTACCTTGTTGAGTTTTTGATTTCCTGTTTTACTCCTTGTGTTTCTCTGTTGATTAGATCATTGGTTTCACCTTGTGTCTCTTGATTTCTGTCACCTGTGTCTCATCACCCCTTGGTTCCTTGTGTATGCTTATATAGCCCTGGCTTCCCCTTTGTTCCTGTCGCGTCATTCCCAATGGTTTTTTACTCTGTGTCCCTATGGTTTGTTACCCTGTGTGTCTCCATGCTTCTAGTGTTTTTTGCTCCAGTGTTTTTGTTACTCCTGTGTGTCTCTAGTGCTCCCTGTTTTTTGTCTCGAGTCTTATGTTGCATTTTTGTCTTTTGAGAGTTTGGATTTTTTAGTTTTCCTTTGGAATTCCTGCTTTTTTCTGCAGCGCCTTTTGTTCCCTTTTTATTTAATTAAACCTAAGTCCTTTGCCTACTCCTGCCTCGTCATCCTTCGTCCTGCTCTTGGGTCCTACCACCTCTCCCCCCTTGGACAATACCGTAACACGTTGTGCCAAACTAGCCCAAGCTCATTGAGGGCAGCTGGCAGTGGCCTTACGCTGAACTCTCTGCGATAATACGAGTGAGCATTTTCCCCACATTTTTGAACTATTCATCTAACCTTTAACCTCAAATCCACTTCCTCGCCCCTGCATAACGTTTAACACTGGAACTCTGTCCAGATTGACATTGGAGGCGTGTTGTTTCAAAGTCTTAATTTGACGGCAGTTGGCGTTCTGTCTTCTGCACGCAGTCAGCGTTGAGTTCTTCCAACCGTGACCGTGGTTTTTCCCTAAACTTTAGCCAAGTGGCTTTTTATTTCCGAAATGTAACCAAATATTAGCCCGAGAAAAGGGTGGATCAGGAAATCCTCATATGAACCATTGTCTTAACAGTCAAATGCGTTTGGATCCGTTCTGTTGTTTAGATGTGAAGTCTAAACCTCAGATAATCATTTGAGCATTAGTTTTCTGTCCGGGTGTGTTTGCGTGCCCCTCGTAAGTATGCCAGCGTAAGCATGCGTGTACACAAACCCCTTTCTTTCATCTCAGTCTCTTTTTCTTTGCACCTGCACAAATGCAAGGCGAGCCATCGCCTCTGTAGGCTCCTGCTTCTTCTCTTTGTACACAGAGACCTTGGCTGTCCCTATTGAAGAGCTGATTCCTCATTGAATAGGAAGCCCTTGTCCTTACACCGTTCTGTCTACTGCACTGATTGTGTACTAATGGCAACATCAGTCCTCATCTGGTCTCCATCATTTGGATTCAGGGCAGGGCCCGTCCCAGCAGATACATCCGATTAGTCCATCTCATCGATTTGTGCTGGCTCGTCATGACTTAGTCAACCCAAGGTGTCTCTTCTATGACATGCTGTCTCCTTGTGATTTAGTTTGCCAACACTCTTAAGTGCATTGAGTGTGACAATAAAATCTTTAATCTAATATGCATCCTAAAGAGGGAGGTGGTGGGGAATAAAGAGAGGGGGAGAGAGAGAGTGAGGGAGTGATGGAGCGAGAGACAGAGGAGGGAGGTAATGTTCTCCATGAGCTCAGATGTAATGGGTAAGGTTTTATTGATATACAGGACACAGGCCGTACATTTTTGAACGCTGCATTTGTTTTTGTTTTTTTATCCTGACTGATAAATCGGTAATTTCAGCTATAGCATGTGACTTTAAAGGATTTGTCAAACTGCCTTCTTAGCTGTCAAATGGTGTTTTTTTTTGTTTTTTTTAAAGCTCTATCTGGAACCTTCTACATAGTAAACAGTATGTTTTAAATTGAAAATTCGAGAAATGGAGAAATAGCGAGCCTAGTTTTATCCAGTTTCAGTCGTTTCCAATCTGTGTGCCAAGCTAGCCCTAAACTAATTAGGGGGTCAGCTGGCAGAGGCCTTACAATGAACTCTTTGCAATAAAATGAGTGAGCATTTTTTCCACATTTTTGAACTACTCATTTATCCTTTAACTTACCTTGACCTTCAAATTGTTTTTATTTTTTTTTATTTTTTAGCTTTTTCTGGAACCTCATGGATAAAAGAGGTTCCTTTTTTTCAATCTGTGCTCCTAATAGGCAGTTTAGAAGCTATGGCGACAGCGCGGACCCTACGCAGACCCTAGCAACGTAACTGACGCGCACCTCCCCAGAAATGTAACTATGTACTGTACGTGTTTTAGCAACGCAGACCGCAAGAGCTCTGATTGGTCCGCTTGGTAGTAGCGTGTTTTCCGTTTTAGTATTTCCGGCTGCATCTCCATCTCCACAATTTTTGAATTGATGGATTGTTTTGGATCAGTGCAGATGGAACACATCGAGGAAAGGTTAACTGAGGAAGTTCGGAGATACAAACATTTGAATGACTCGTCGTCTGCGAAATTTCGGCGAAAATTTCCGTCGACGTTGTTGAAAATGAAGCAGGAAGTAGAAACAAAAATTAACCCGACCGGCAAAAAAAAGACACAGCGCCGACTAGCGGTTGTGTGGCGTTGTTACTGAGCGAGCCAGACTGATGATCGCACCGGCGTAGGCTATATGCGTAAGTTGCGTAACATCTATGTCCCGCAGTAATCTAAAAGAGCCTTAAGAGTTGAAATCCTGTTTTGTCCTCATATTCAACCCACATTAATATGTGTTTGCAGATTCTACAGTATTAAATTGTGGATGGGGTTACAGGCCACAATGCATGCACGCCGCTCTCAATGACTGACTTGTGAGAGCGCAACATATTTACAGATGTGTGAGATGTTTATCAGTGAGATCCTGAGCAACACTGTCTGAATAGATCATTACACAGATCTCCAGTACACTGCTTCATCTGTGGTATCCCGATGCTGCTGTGCATCTCTGTAAACAGACATAACATTACCGAAATGGCATATCTTGTGATGCCTATTAGGGCACTGTGAACGTGTATGGATACTTTATAGGAACTTTATGAGGGGGAGGATGATTATACAGGTGTCTTGAGAGCACATTTAATATTTACTACATGGTATGAAAAGCAAGCTATTACACCAGAACGGCGCCACTTTGTCTGCGTCCACTCAGTGGTTCTGGTTTATATCTCTTTTGTTGTCACACATCTCACACACGAGTAATGCAATGCCAGCTCTGTAAAGGTGATTGGATTGTACACAGTTTTAATTAATGCTTTGCCAGACAGGTTTTTTTGTTTTTTTTTTGCCGTCACACACCTCTAAATTGACATGTTTTCAACACACCGCGCTCAAAGAAAAACCTTTCCGCTTTTCACGTCCGTAATTGCTCGTTGGCAATGCCTGACCCGACGCGCTGACACCAGACACACAGAGCAGCGTTCTCGTCTCTCACTTTTTTTTCTTTTTTTTTTTTTTTAATGAGTCTTTGTTATGTTACGGCTCTAATAATCCTGATGGGGAAGAAAAGAACAGCTACATTTAAAAAATTAGAGAATGGAAATAAAAAAAAAAAGGTTGAATCATCCGCTCAGCTGATCAGCCAGTCAGCCTTCCCATCTCACCCTGCTGTGACCCCGGCTGTGCGAGCGTACAGATTACCACGCGTTAGAGGAGGAAAGTCTCGGGCTCGGAGCCAGGCGCTTGTCATTTTGTCCAGAATGATTGCTGTGTATCAGAGTGGAGCTTGTGATGAAGCCAGTTATCCTTTATCAAGAAGGCATTACTGTAATCACGAGCAAAGTTGAACTGAACAATAAAACCTCCGAAGTAAAACTGTGTTTTAGTGGGAACGAGAAGACCCCGCAGTAGAATTAGACGATAATCTGTGTGCATGAAATGCAAATGTAAACAATTGAAGGGGTGAAGAGGTCGATGTAAGAAACAGAGAAAAGGAGAAATGTTCATGTAAAAAAAAAAAAAAAAAAAAAAAAAAGACGTCACCTGATCACTGTTAGCCCATGATGATGTTGTTTTCCTTCTCACTAATCAATCACATAAACCTTATCTGTGCACCAATCGGGCTGGAAAACACATGGATGGAGGCGAGGAGGGGGAAAAAAAAAATAAAAATGAAATAAAATAAGGCCTGCATGAGAAGTAATCAAGGCGGCCCGCTATGATAGTGACAGCGGGTTAAGACGGGAACCGGGGAGGGAAAAGCTGCGTGTCTGCGCCTGGAGAAAATGAAAGCAGCTGGGGGTATTCGCTATGCGCACTAGTAGTCAGTCAAACATGCTTGTTATCAAGTGTTTTTTTTTTTTTTGGCGTGTGTGTGTGTGTGTGTGTATATGAGAGAGAGAGAGAGAGGCAGAGACAGGACACAGCGGGAGAGGAATGCAGTCACGGTTGTAAAGTGGGTGTGAAAACAGCCATGTTCGCTGACCTCCAGGCTGACCTCCCCACCCCTCCTCTCCTGGTAGCAGATAGTGTCCTCTCTCTCTCTCTCTCTCTCTCTCTCTGTGTGTTGCATGAAAAGCTTAAGAAAAAGTGTCAGAAGTTTATGTGTGTGTGTGTGTGTGGTAGCAACTCTTCCGATAGAGTGGCGATAGAGTGAGCGGCCCCGAGTCTACATCAGTCCAAAGGAACAGGTCAAGAGGATTATCTTAAAATATTAGCTGCCCTCTCACCCTTTCCTCCCACCTCCCGTCTTCTCGCCCCCCCCCCGTTTTTTTTCCTCTCTCCTCCCGTTTTCCTTGAAGGCGCGCGGCACCTGTTGCGCTCACACACAGCGGGCGTTGTTGGGCTTTTTTTTTTTTTTAAGTTTTCACTGCATCTGATTTTCTTGACTTTACAAGGATGAAAAATGTTGATACGGCGGACAAGGTCTCGTCTGAGTGTGCTCATCTATCTTTCATCAGTCGTGTATTACTTACCGGCTGAGAGATCACAGGGAAGTAAGATGAGATAAAGACATAAAAATGACATGGAAATTTTTGTTTTCATGCAGTATATTTCCTTATTTTAGGTGAAATTCAAACCTCAACCAATTTGCACTTGTATTCTCTTGTTTTTTTTCTACTCCTTTTTCCAACTTCTGCTTTTATTCTGCAGCTTTCCAATTGCATCTTGCATCTATATGAGCAAATACACACACAGTTTGTCATATTTAAAGTCTAACCTTAAGAACTCTCAAATATATTTATAAAACAAAGTCCAAGGACTAATGTGCCAAATAGTTGGAGATATACTGTACTTCTTTTTTTTTTTCTTTGTTCCCCCTTCTTCTTAAATTGTGCCAACTGGTCACATCAATTCACCCCAGAAGTCCTGCACATTATACAGGATGTTCACATTACAGTTATTTTCGTTAGGGATTTCCCATATGCATTTTGGCACGCTGCTTATTTTCTAAAGTTTCATAAATCCTCCTCGTGAGCATTTGTCTTATTAAAGCGACGACGGACGGGGATCCCCTGGCGCACCAGAACTTCATTTTGTCCTCAGCTGTCCCGCCCGCTCACCACTGCGGGGCGTCTGGGCGCTGGAGCCAAGCGTCGAACCCCCTCCACCCCTCCACCCCCCCTACCCACATCCAGCAGCACCGCTCCCCGCAACAGGCTGCCCCCGGTACGTCTACCCAACCGAGCCTCGTTGTGAGACATCACCACCCTCCGCCTCTCAGTCCTAAACCTAAGAAATTGATCTGATCTTTTTTATTTTTTGTTATTTCTGAAACTCCCACAATAATATATAACATTTATTTTAAAAAAAAAAGAAAAAAAAAGAAATACTGAAACCATAAATGTGGAAATATATTTAAGTGATATTTTCTCAAAATTTACATAAAATTTCTTACATTTATAAAATATTATTGGCTTGTTACCTCAAAAAAAGGCTTCCTCTTGTTATTAGAAAAGAAAAGTGAATTCAAATTGAGTTGAACTGAACTCAGAGAGAGTAACCCGAGCCCCTGGTCTTCTTTGGTCTGCTGCGTCCGTTTGGATGTAATTAAATAGCGCACTTATCGGTCGGATCTGACAGAGCAGTGTCTCAAAGCGGTTCCTGTCCTGTGCATCTCTTCCCCCCCTGTCCCCATCCATGGCAGCTCTACCTTTCCGTAATTGAATTAGCTCGGTTTTAGGTGGCGCGGAGGGGTGGGTGGGGGGGAGGGAGGGAGGGAGGGGCCTGCCTTTTGTTCGAGCGACGCCCATTCAAATAATTTCAAACCAATGGGACTATCCCCCGCTCCGCCGTAACCAAACCCACTCCCTCAGTCGGCGTCTGGAGCTGCCTGCCTCTGCCCTCACCTTCCTGCGCGTCCCGGCGTCTCGAAACCCCAAACGCGAGAGAGAGGAAGGCTGCGCAGCGCGCTCATGGGAGTACGCGGTCATTTGTTCATGCCTGCACGTCGCGCGATGGCTCATATATGAGGAGGAGACTCTGGGATGCGGACATAATAAACAAGCGTCTCCGCGGACAGAAGCGCACGAGAAAACGCAACGCTGCCTGTCCTCTCTCTCTCTCTCTCTCTCCCCGACACCGAGAAGGACTCCTCCCCGCATCGGCCGTGACACCTCCGGCAAACCGCTGAGAGGGGGATAACAGTCTTTATTTTTATTTTTATTTTTTATTTTTTTGGCGCTGGAAACGAAAGAGCGACTCTTAACGTTGCCATCCATCCGCCAGTGACTTGACTGTATGGCTTTAAAAAGTTGCCTGGAAAACATGGACATCTGACGTGCGCCTCACAGCGTCATTGGACACACTGAGCCCCCCTCTCTCTTTTTTCTCTCCATCACATCTCGGGGTTCACTAATCCCCCCCCCCCCTCTGCGCTCTCGGTTTGGAGTAAGAATAAGTGTTCAGCAGTTGTCATTTGCCCTGACACAGGCTGCATCCCGTAGCTCCCTGCAGAAGAGGGGGAACACGAGGCGACCGCGCCACAGAAGACACTGTTGCCTGTTGTGCTGCGCATTCGCGGCCGTGTGCTGATCTCATTGTTTTTTTGTGCGTTAGAGGGAGAGATATTTTGTCAGCCCACCTCGGATTTGTCAGAAGCTGGCACCCTGCATGAATTAAAGCCTGTGATTCATCTGGACTCTTGCCGCGCATCCGAGAGAACACACGGTGACGCGGTGCTTTTGTAACTCCACTTCATCTCCTTCAACCCGAACAAGTGTCATCTCTCAAGCGTCCCCCCCCCCCTTCCCCCCCCGTTGAATGGTCACAACTCCGCCTTTCCCACCCTTACGCGTTTTCTATGTCGTGCGCCTTTCTGTTTGCTCTGTTTGCATTCACAAAACTGCGCCGGCCAAGACGCGGCCACATGTGAATGAGAGCCGTCACCTGTCCCGGTTGAAGCGCCACCGTACAACTTGACTGACTGACCCGACACCGAAGAGGAATACGTGCCGAAGTTTTGCTGTAGTGATGCTGCAAGTGGAAATGGTCATCTTCCTCTGCCTGGTGCTGTTGATGTGTGTATTTTGCCAGGAGCCCAGTTCCAAAGTGGTGGCCGACCGCTACGCCGTCTTCTGGAACAGGACCAACACCAAGTAAGTAGCCCCGCAACCGGCCCGGGTTCACGAGCGGAGAGCCGGGCTGATGTGCCGCCGTCTCCTCCGCGCGAACCGCGGCTCGTTCGCAGGTTTGCTGTGCCACATCGGTGTCCGTTCTCCGCAGTGAGGGCACAATGCCAGTAGGTGTTGTAGGTACGGGCTTTAACTGAGGGTGAGGGAAAAGTAATGGATGAGGCTGCCGTGGCTGCTCACGAACAGCGCGTCCCCCGAGAAACTCGATCAAAACCGTGCGTAATAAGGGGCCTGGACATAATATTCACGGTCTGCTGTTGCTTCGCTTCTCCCGCTGCCAGTAAAAGTCTGGATAAGGGAAATCACAGTGGGAATTAGGCTGATATAATTATAGAGGCAGAACAATTCAAGGCTATAAAACCTGCAGCAGTATCTTGTGTTATTTCTCAGTTTGTTGGACTCTGGGAATTTACCCGAACCCACCGTAGCGTATGGTCTCAACCTGACTAAACTCCAAATAGGACCAGCGCAAATCTACAAAGCCTATTTACCTATATATATATATTAAAAAAAAAAATCACTTCTTTGCTTCTTTACACCACAAGCAGTGGCTTGATTTAGAAAACTTAAAGTTGTAGGTGTAGATAAAGGCCAAACGTCTCAGACCTGTGCAGTGAGAAGGACTTGTGTAGGCTGTGTGGTTTCCCGTGCTTTAGGTTTTTGGTACAGTCTGTCTTCGTCACCAGAGAAAGACCTGTGATACTAAATGTAGCCAGGGTAAGCATAACTTATCAGTCAATATTAAAGAAGCCCTTTACGCAATTCAAGTCCATTTACCCTAATGTAATTTAGGTGCGTGCCTCGATCTCAGCACACCCAGAAGTACTTGGAGTAGTGCTTCATGAATATTACAGAGGCGCCAAGGCAGGAGAATTACATAAAATGACAAACCCACTCCTCAGTGCAGGCGCACACAGTATGTGAAGGAAGTGAACTATTATAATGAGTTTTTGTTAATATTCTCGTTTTTTTCTTTTCTTTTATACTTCTTGAATCACAATTTATGTAAAAAAAAAAAAAAAAAAAGAAAAGTTCAAGGGGGAAGGAAAGGAAACTGAGCGAAAGGTTAATAATTTATGTTTTATATTACAGAGTTTATACGTTTAATTCTTTCCTTTTTGAATTGTGCAGCACTGTAGTGTAATCATTGCGCCGAAGCACATTATGGTTCACTGACACAGTTGAATAAAATTAGCCAGGGTGTTCGTTAAGCTTTAAAAAAATTAAAAAAAAAACTAATAAAAGATTTAAATTTTAAACTTGAAAAAGCTAATTAATTCTGCGACGGATAACCCTGTGCCACGACTGTTTAAAACCTGAAAGCTTTCATTCTGCTAAGTGTAGTCAAGGCTGTTCACTATGGAAACTAGTACTACCCGGTCAAAACTTTAGAAAACATTCCCTTCCTGTAACAGTGTGCAGCTTCTTCATTCTACAGCCTTTACCTAAATTAATATTTTTTCCCTCCCTTTTTCTCATATTTGCGAGGATGAGTGGTTGTCCGGAAAGTTGGAGGCACACTGGCCTGATCCAGTGGCTCCAAAATGCACTGTTAATTTCTCAAAGGGCTCCGAACAAAAAGGGCTGGCTTCTCGCTCTCTGTTTATACGAATAAAGGGACAGTTTCGTGTACGACATAATGAGATTTCACATAATTTTATAGGTCTGCCACACGTACATGAACTTCAGCAAAGTTAAAGCAGAAGTTGCTCGAGTCATAAAGTTCTCTGCTCGGGGCACGGCTTTGAGTCAGGCTCCAGTGTACATTGTGCATGTTTGTCGAGACAGCGTTTCCCACTAGGAGCGCCTCGTGGAGCTACACTGTACACCCTTGTCCCGGGCTTATTAGGTCTGAGCGCTGGTGGAGTTTACCGAGATCTTTCACTCCAGCTGCCAATGGCACTTAGTATTTGTTGAATAAAATCCTCAGTTTACCCTCCGAGTGCGCTAAAGCCATTAATAGCGCACGCTGAATTTGTTGCACAACTATTTACATTCGGTTTGAAGTTTGGAAAAACATGATTTATTGCTTGAAACAATTAGTGGTCAGGGGGAGAAAAACGGAGGGCTGACTGTTAGCTCGCTCCTGTAGTCGGGGGCCAGCCTAGCAGGGTGTGTAGATTCTCGGCCTGATATACCGTAGACCATGACTGCTGTGGTCTTGGTCCCCTACTGCCGGCTCAGCCTGGCTGTTTATTTATGGGCCGCTTTCTTCAACAGAAGCAAACACAATTTTGAGTTAAATCTTGATCCCTGCTGTTGATAGACGTACTTTCATTAGACTGCGCTTTTTCTTTTTCTTTTTTCCCCCTCTTCCCTCCCCAGCTGAAAAGTTTTGACTTGACTGGCCGCTCGGCTAACTTGATATCTTCCAGATGTCCTGACAAGTTTTCTAATTTTCAGTGAAAAAAAAAAGAAAAAAAAAAAAGCGAATTTAACTAAACTCCGTTAATCTCGGATCAGATCATTAACGCTGAAAAAGAGGAGGCACAGACAGAAACAAGGCAACTGTGTGATCCACCACGTTGTGCTCCTCCTCGCTCCCCTCGAGTGAAATCTGAAAAATAGATAGTTTCCCGAGCCTTGTCTGTTTCTGACGCTCTCGCCTGCCTGGGGAAAGGAAACAGGTTTTCGGAGAGGCTGTAGTGCTAACACCAGTCACTCTGTTCTACTTACTCTAAATAGAGTTTGTTTGACTCTCACCCCTGCAGGGCTGAGGCAGGAAGCCAGAGAGGTAACGTAGCAGCAAAGAGAGAGAGAGAGAGAGAGACAGAGAGAGGGGGAGAGAGAGATAGCAAACTTGTCTTATTGATGACTCAGTTAATAAATATTGAGTCCCTTTCCTCACTCATTACTGTAGAAAGCTGCCGTGGTACTGTAACTCGCCTGCCTTTGTCCCGGGGCTTCACGGTCACGCCGAAAGTGCGGCTGCTTCAAGAATTTATAATGTGGACGCCCATGCACACAAACAGGCACGTCTGAGCCGAAGGCACATTTTACTTTATGATAGCAGTAAACTCCTGATTCTCTGAACCTAATGTGATTCGTCACAAATATTGTTTTGCAGGTAAATTATGGGGTAATTTCGGGGGTTTTTTTTGCCTAGTTTGTCCGCCTTTACAGTCTTTGTTGTCGTTGTCTGACCACACTCATTCGGGGCTTTTTCTACTAAAAGGAGAATTCGCCATTTGTTCAACCAGTTTGTTTTTTCTTCCTCCGTATGAAACTGCATCTTCCAAATCGCCCAAGCTAAGATAATCCATCACACTAAAGCTGCAGTTTGAGTTCGGATTTGTCATAAAATCCGTTTTGCTTTTAATTTATTGCGCCCAAATTGGATGCCTCACATCGGCGTGCGCAACGTGTTGTGCCCCGCCGACTGACTTAATCACCTGAAATGCGCGGGGAGAAGTGTTCTGGTGAGAGCCCTCCGCGCGGAAACGCCCGCCAAACCGCTTTGCACCTATAAACGTTGTCGCGTCCGCTTCCAAATGTCAAAGTGCGACTCATTTAAAATGTAAAATTAGCGTTTAAAAAGTGACCACAAGAAAGCGAAAGGTTAGCGGTCTGGGCGCGGTGCGAAGCGGCGGGAGAAAAGTTTGAGCTTAGGAGCCGTGGAGAAAAAAAAAGTGAAGGGGAAAGAAACTCACAGAGTCACTAGTTGCAGTTGCAGACACTTTCTCAGCTCAGACTGTAACGGGGAATCTCAGAGAGAGAGAGAGAGAGACTTTATCTGAAATGAAACTTTTCGTGATTATTCGCACGTTGGAATTTCTTTATTTTTTTATTTCTTTTGAGTTCGAAGCGAACTGTAGATTAGAGTGGAATGCTTTATTAGGTTAGAGTATCGTCATTTATGCGAGCAGTGCCACAATTGTTTCTGCTGACTGTTTTGAAGTGGCTGACGGGGGGGTTTCCTTGCTGTTCTCCTGGCTTCATTCCACCGTTTTGTTTCACAACCGCCTCATGAGACCGGGAACTTGCTAACTGCTTTATTATTCTGAATAACACCTCTATCTTTTAATCTCTCCGCCGGTTTGACACAGCCACACTTGCTTTCTGCCTTTGTTTTCTCCTTCAGAGGTTCAGATTTTCTCATGGCGAACTTTTTTTCAGAAGGTTTGATTTTTTTTTGCATGTGTTTTCTGGGGCCAGTTTAGAGAGCAGCGAGCAAACTCGAAGTCTTATCTGCCCTCGGAGAGAGTCCCCGCCACCTGAAATCGCGCTCGTCTCTGGAGATTTTGACCTCTGCTATCTTGCTGACTGTCTCTGCTCGTGAGCATTTATCGTAATAAAGGGACAGGCGGTGACTCCGAGGATGTCTAATGCCGAAGAGACGGCCCTTCCCTTCCCTTCCACTCTCCCCCTTTGCCCTTTCTTCCTCCCTGTATCCCTTCATGCCTCTCTCCCGAGGTCCTCCCGGCTCTCTGCCTCTCCTCGCCTCTTTGTCCCTCCGTCCCTTCCTCCTTCCCTCTCTCTCTCCGTCTCTTCTTGCCAGGCAAGAGAAAATGAATGAATACAATTAGATATTTTTGGAGTCCCTCCACGGCTGACGGCGGAGAAAGACGCCTAGAGGTCAGGCGCACTTTCAGTGTGGCTGAGGGAGAGGTCACGCGCATGCGGCGAGGAATAACGAAGCAGAAAGTTGCCCTGTGAATGACAAACCAGTGACTAGAACTCTCCTTGAAGTGGAAAGTATTATTAACATAAACAGTTTGATGCGGTTGTGGTCATGCAAATTGCTCAAGGTGATTTGTATTTTGCTGCATAATTTGTATCCCGACAAACGCGTTTTTACCAACACGCTGCCTGGTGGTGTTGTTGTTGCGTTCACATTTGTATTCTTACACTGTACTGTAACTGGGGGTGGGGGGGCTGTAGCTGTGTTGTGGGTATCAGCTTGTTTTGGCTGCTTGTTTTTTACCCGGTGTATGTTTTAGAGTTTTAAATGTTTAAACGTGCATGCCTGGTGCGTGTGCAAAGATCCAAATGAGCCATGAGATCATATAGGGCTTTGTTTCCTCTGCCTCAGACGCACAGATACCGGATTAATTGCGCCTTTCTCTCTCTCTCTGACTTCTTATCACTTGGGATCGGCCAATCGTGCAAGAATAAATGTCTTGTCGGTCTGTGCTTGCATGCATGTGTGGGGAAATGAATAAAACCAAAGGCACATACATGGAGGTGGAAAGTTAGTCCGTATAACCATGTGTTTCTAACAGAATTCTGTGATACATTATTGTTATTATATTGGCTTTTGCTTTTACTAAACCTTCTAAAAACCTAATTTAAAATCAAGTTCACGTGGCTTTAGGTTTTTGGCCCCATCCTTATCATTTTATCACTCTGAGCTCTGTTTTACGCACTCCACTGCCGACTGTCTCCTCATAGTCTCCCTCCGTCTGAAGGCTGATTAGTCCTCGCTAATGACCCCTTGCTCTGTCATTTTTTTCCCCCTTTTTTACGCCCATGGCACTGGCACCAGCCAAGCTGAAGGAGCACCAGCGAGCGGAGGAGACACAAAAGACAGCGAGTAATAAACACAAGGACCCTGACGGAAAAGCAGCAAACTGTAATCATGGCGTCGTCGCGTTCTGATACTTTTATTAGGTCCGAACGGCTCCGTGTGTTTTCCTCGCTAGACCTGTAAATGCACTTTCCATTTAAATTAGATTTTTTTTTTCTATTAACTAGAAAATGAGCCCGGCAGGCAGTAGTCAATGCCTAGTCAATGTGCTTGGCAGAGCAGCTGTTCTTCAGTGCGCGGTGGGAGAGGGGGAGGACTCTTTGGCCGTGACCCTTGTGGAGGTGCTATGTGGCGGACAGAAGCAGCCCTGTCGCCGGGGGTGCCTGGTGGTCGGGCTTGGATATGCTAATCCTGTTGAACGCAGCCTACAATTTCACAAAAAAAAGACATCCCCTATATGTGTGTATGTGTATCTATATACAAGTACTTAATATACTAGACACTATATTATTTTAAAATGCATTTTGCTCTTGAAAAGTATGTATTTTCTTCGTAAATTCAAACATTTAAAGTATCCTCTGTGCTTGCTTGCGATTTCTTTTTTTTTTTAAACATTAACTTTGGTGATTTATTTACCTAAAAACAACACTGAAAACCCATGTTTGAAAGTGTTACTCATAAAATTACAAAATTAAACAGAGCCTCAAAAATACCACAGTCAGCGTGAAGTGTTGGTTATCCACCAAAGAGCGGGAGGAATTCCTCGTCTGCACTGAACGGCAGCTTCGTTTCAGTTTTCCCTCCCTAACCCGGGGAACCTCATTTTAATGTCCAGGTTTTTGTTTTCAGAGTAATCACTCCAAGGTCAGACGGAGCGCTGAAACGCTGCTATCAGCTGAGTGATCTGTATTTTAGCCCACATTCAGCCTTTGGCATTCAACCCGTCGGGGGGGGACGTTGTGTATAGCCGTACTTGGAAACAATAAAGTATTAACCAGCTTACGCAACGTCCACATGCATGCAGAGCAAACACTTTTATTCTGGCAGGAGAACGACAAAAACAGTGCGTCCATTTTTTTGTTTTTTTTGTTTTTGCTGCTGCTTTGTTTGCCCTCTGCTATGTGTTTGCTTATTCTTATTTTTCCCACCGTCCCTGCTCTCATTGTCTCGTATTCAGTCAGAATTTCAAAGTTGTAGGTTTTCTTTTTCAACTCTTTATTATGTCGCTCCAATCCAAAATACTATCAACACCTGAGCGGATTTATAGTTAAAACTTACGCAGTGAAAGGAGATCGACAAAAATAAACGCAAGCGCTTGTTTTTTCGTGTGAATACTCCAAAAAGGAGCTATTAGCAGGAGATTACTGCGGGTCCAATGAGGGTTGAAACGCCGCTGCAGGAATCTCGCCATTGTGCATTACAGGTCCTCGTTCATGGCTGAAAATGGCGCCACCATATCCTTCTTCAGGTTCTCTGCTCTCCCCCGTAAGATGGAGGCTTAGAAGCAGCTGTTACTGTAGTAACACTCGCTTGATCTATCCCCCCTTACCAGAAAGGGGCGCTACTGAGAGAGGTCTGATAGCCTCTGGTGCCCTGGTGCTCTCAGCGCGAGGCATTTCAAGTGCACAGCCCGAGTGAAACCCACATACGTGCGCTTGATACGAACGGCCTCCTCCTGCTTTTGACTGATTTGACCTCGTTAAACTCATACACCGTCAATGTCATACTATATTTACAGGAACCACTCCAGCGTGTAAGGGCCAAAACAGCTGATGGCTTTCATTTATTTTTGTCTTTTTTTTTGTCACCGCTCACTATTCAGCTGGAAAATGTGACGGGAGCGATTGAGACCGTTCGGTTTTTCGCCAGACACATTTTCCACAGATAATTCCTTTCATGGTAGGTTGGCTTCGGACCGTGCGCCGTACGTTTTCCCTATTTAACTTTGAGGGGGGGGCGGCGGTGGGGTTGTTTTTCTAGCTGGGCAGCAGTGTGGAGAATAGATCCCAGAAGAGAACACATCTCCAGCTTGTGAATAAAGACCTAATTGACGGGTTGTAGCCTGCTGTAAATGACTCATGAGGTAATTCGTCTTCACAGACAGACTGAGAAACACACAGGGAGATTTTACAATTCTGCGGTCTGTTTTTCCTTTGGAATCGACCCCAAACTTTTATATCTCCAAGAATACATTTTAGAAATCATAAAAGACCACTTTTAGCCGGAGATGCTACGAGGGTCCTCGCAGGGCTTGCACGTTTTCTCATGTATTCGTCGTGTGTTTCTACGCGTTGGCTCAGTCGTGGGAAAAAAAAACGTTAATTCCGGTTAAAAGACGAATTGATTTTCACGTGAACATCTTTTTGTAAAGCTCACATTGCCGTGACATTTTCACTGGACTAAATATAAACAAATCAGACAATGTTGCTTTCACTTTTTTTTTTCATTTCTCGCAACACATGCCAATAATAAGCTAGCTGTATTAGTATTGAAAAATACTCCAAGCCAATTCCCCCCTTCAAAAAAAAAAAAATAAAAATGCTGGGCTGTGAGACTGAAAGGCGGCCATTGTTCTGCTCTTTCTGTCCACTCCACATAGCCAGGGCCGAAAGTAATGCATGCGCTTTAAACAGAGGGAGAGGAGAGGAGAGAAGAAAAAAAAAAAAAGGGAGGGCAAAGGAGAGGAGCGAGGGAGAATGGTGTGAATGGCGAGGGGAAAAGGAGAGCGCACAGCTGAAGTTGTAGTGTGCTCTCTGGACAGGAGAAGGGAGGAGAGGAGGAGTATAATGCAAGTGCCAGACACGAGGGGAGAGGCTTGTAGTAGCCAGGGGTGACCCAGTGTGTGGAAAAGAAAAGGTGGCATTCTTCCTCATTTCCAACTAGGATTACCCGTCCTCTCTCATCTGCTCATCAAGCCACCCCCCCCCTCCGACCCCCTACCGCCCTCCCCTTCCTTGTCTGTCCTTGCCAAGGTTTAAAGATGCATGTGGGCTTGCTGTCTGTCTGTCTCCCTGGTGGTGACCGCGGCTGGTTGGTCGCTCGGTCGGTCGGTCAGTCGGTGGTGATGGTTCTCCAGGGGACAGACTCCGGGTCTTCACCCTGAGGAGATGTTGTCTTTGAGGTTCGGGTTTAGTGACACTGGGGCTTTTTTTTTTTTTCACTCTACACAGACAGGATTAAGCCTGCTCAGGTTTAGACCCCTGCTTTGTTTCCTCTGACACAGAAGACTCCCACACACAGGGATGTGTTTACAGCAGGGGGGTGGCTGGTGGCTGGTGGCTGGTGTTGTGGTGCTAAAGTTGCATCTTGCTCTTAGCTAGTGTGGCGCGTTGCATCGCCTTGCCCTTGAAAGTGCATTTTCCGAGTTTAATTCCCGAATTCTGTGGAGACAAATCGGTCCAATAAGAATGAGCAGTTCTCGTCCTGTGAAGTAGTCCTACTTTACTAGCGAAGGTCCCAAAACCATGCGTTCCTGATGAATAATGTGGATCATTATGCAGGATTCTTTTGAAACCAATCTCCTCGTATTTGTCTTTGACTCGGCTCGTCTCGTCTCGCTGCATTAGTTTGAACGCCCGGGGCCTAATAAGTGGGGATTTTTGACCAAAAATGAAAATAATCTTTTTCCTCTGTCACAGTGTATATTAAAAATATCTCGCGACATATTTTAAAATCTGCTAAACTGATCTTCAGCGAGCGCTGGTCTGGCATGAAAAGCTCGTTTACAGATCTTCTCGTCCTCCTCCTCCTCCCTCGGAGCCTTTTATTAGGCAACAGATGCTTGTCTGATCTAACCTCTAAGAAGAATCTGGAATCACACAGTTAATAAATCATAGTTAGAAATGTGTAAAATTGAACTGACTCTACCGTCCTCCGCTGAATTTGGCTCCGGCGCCGACGCGAGAGGGTATTTTGTGTTTGTGCGTGGTGCGTGTTAGCTTGCAACTTGCGTGCACGTGGCTATCCTGAGCCGACCTCTGCTTGGAGGCCCGCTTTAATGAAGCAGCAGAAACGCACGCTCGCTGCTATAGCAGAGCACAGCACTATTCTTGACCCAATTCTCCGAGCCTGCTCCTGCGAGAGCGGCTTGATAGTTTTCCCATTTTGTGAAGTTGCGTTGTGTGTGGTGCGCACGCCCGTCTTTGTTTATGTGCGGCGGGTTGGTATTCCTGTGTGGAACTGCTCCGAGTGTGCTTTTTTTTTTTTTTTTTTTTTTCTTCCACTGAAGAGAAAACGATTGATCCCTGAAATGTGTGATAAATCCCATCTTCACCCTCTCCTCTCATCTGAGCCCAGCTTTGACCGGTCGGGCTTACTCCGAACATTATCCCACACAACAAAAATATGACACCCCGAAGAACACGGGCCGACACACACACACACACATACACGACGTATCCCACTCTGGTTTGGAAGGGCAGTTCATTATTTCTTTAGTGAGGTTCAAGTTGCATTAGATGTGGTATTTATTCTGCTTGTTTATTTTCTTCCTCTAAATCAGCGAGCAGTGAGCCTTAGAGTGCAGCAGCCTTTGAACCGCGGCCTATCCCATGACTGCAGCACTGGGTATTAACCCAGAGCCACTGAGAGGCTTAAAAAGCCATCAGCTCATTGTCCGGAGACACAAAAACCCCCTTCCTCTAAAATCCACCCCCCTCATCCCTCTCTTCTCTTTTCCTCCTTCCCTCCTTTCTTAAGAATGCCTTGAGCTGGCCTCTGCTGGCATTCATATTAATCAGTTTTAAGGGTCTAATGAGATAAGTGAGACTTAAGGGGAGTCCCCAAAGTGGCCTAAGCCCTCCACATAAACAGAGGTGATGAGCGCTGCCAGTGGCTACATCCTCAGGACTGTGTGTGTGTGTTTTTTTCCACGGGATAGTCATGCATACAAAGGTTTTTAATGTCCTTAATCTCTCAGTTGAGCGCTGAAAACCAAAACATCACTAAACTGGATTTATTAAAGAGAAAATCATCACCTTGCCTTGTTAAAGTTGAGGCGATGATGGAGATCGGCTTTGATGGTTTTGCTTTGGTTCTGGGCTTTTAAAAAAAAAAAAAAAAAAAAAAAAAAAGTTGAAAAGCTAGTGCATGTGCGCATTAAAAAAAACAAAAAAAACCTTTTTCCCTCCTTTGTCTTAATCCGCACACTCTTGCCTTCTGTTCCGTATCCCGCCAAGTGTCCCCGGGAATATAGGCCAGTTGTTTTCCTCCCGCTCTTTCGCTCCTCGTGCCATACTGTCCTTCCTCCCTTCCTCTTTCCCGTCTCCGGGATTACCAGATCTTTAACTGTACTGTCATTGGCTCTCGGGGTCCTGCTGAGATGACCCAGCATGCCCACCGTCAGCATTAGGCTCAGGGTTGTGGCTGCAGCCGTTGACTGACAGTCGCCTACGCCGTCTTTCTGCTTCCCCCCAGTGTTTTCTGGTCTGTTTTTATTTTCTTTAATCTTTTTAAACCCTAACCCCCTCCCCGTTTGTACTTAAGATCTCAACTTCAAGGCAGAGCTATAATGTGTATGTGTGTCTGAGAGAGAGAGAGAGAGAGAGAGGGAGTGATGAAATAAAAATGTGACACTAGCCAGACACAAAGAAGACTGCAGAAGCCATGTCTGAATCGTTTTTTTATTTTTTTATTTCAGATATTCAGAACGAGATGTTTAAAAATTGGATTCATTAGGCAACTGTAATTAAAGCCTCTTGGCAAGGATAACCTTCTTAGGCAAATGAAATAATCTATAATCTGTAATAATCAATCCGTGAAAATGAAGACATAAAAAAATAGTTTGCTCACACTTTTTGGGCTCTTGGTGTAACCGACCGTCTGGTTTCACTGTACAGTAGACGTACTGGAGTAGCTGTAGGCCTGACACGTCCTCAGAGAGTTCAGTTTCACCTGCTGTTCTGTTCCTCAGGGCCGCACGACTCCATGACCGGAGACATTCCAGCCGGGATTAGAGCGTGCATGGCGAACGGAAGCACAAATAAGAGCGAGTGGAGTGGCTTTTTTTTTTTTTTTGCTTTTTTTCTTCCGAATCGGAAAATGAGTTTAGCTTGTGTGTGAGGTTGAGGGTAAAAGTGGTATGAAGTGTTTTTTTTTTTTTTTTTTTTTTTTTTCAAAGAGGTACCAACATTTAGTGGCAAAATTAACTCACTATTTTTTTTTTATTATTTTTTTTTTAATTAACTCGTTTTGGGACTATAAAAAAATTATACAAAAAAATTTACATAAAAAAATAAAATTATAAATTATTACAAATTTTGTTAAAAAAGCTTCTGTTAGGAATTAATGAATAATTTGATAAGGAGAAATTCATGACATATTTTTAAAAAATATATTTTTTAGTTTTAAATGTAATTATTATTATTATTAGTAGTAGTAGTAGTGTTAGATAAGGGAAATGCAATTCAATACAAAAAAACTGGAACTTAAAAGTATTTATTTATTTATTTATTTTTAAATTTAATTTTTTAATATATTTTTAAAATAAATTATATTTAAGTAATACAATTCTTTCCTCTGAAAAATCAATTTTTTTGATTTTTAAAATTTTGTTAAATTCTCGGTTCAGTTACTAAAAAAAGCTAAATTTGTCTTTTCTGCGTAATACCACTCATGCGAGAGTCTGGCATTTTGCAGATGCTCCAGTGGTATTTTTCTATGAAAAGGCGTTGAGGTAGACTATTAGCCTGTGGGAAATGAGATGCATCATATTTCTCATGCTGGATTAGAGTGCGTGCTTGGCTTTGGGTGGAGTGATGAAATATTCATTAGTGTTTGTGATCTCTAGGAAGAGTAGCACTTGCAGACCTTAGCACGCAACTCAAAAAAAAAATCAAGGTAGACATGTCGGTAGGCATGAAGGTGATGGAAGGTTGACTGTACATGTGGTGTGTATGACTTTAAGGAAAATAATAAAATCATGATGGCTAGCACAACTGTACACTTTTATTTGCAAATTTTCTGTAAAATCTGTGAATAATAACTTTTATCCAACTTTTTTTCGTGGCTGAATAAAATACATGAATGGTGAATTAGCTTCAGGGCTGGCCCTCTGAAGAGGTTTTTTCTTGCTTGACAGGTGTCAGTCGCCAGGTACAAGAAGGTGTCAGACTCGTCAGCCTGTGAGTGACGTTGGGTTTGCAGCAGCTTTAATAATGCAGCGTAGCCACACTTTTTATGTCCCTTCTCGGGGATCTAAAGAGGCTGTCCTCACATTAAGCCCAGGTCAGATTGTACCTACTGTCGTACATTAGCGGCAAAGCCTTCCAGCCTGTATCAGTGGTAAGAGGAACATGGCACGAAGATGGCTGAATTATTCACACTCATAATCGGCCTTTATGTCCTGCTGCCAAGTCTGGCCCCACTGTTATTCTAGTGCATAATTGATAGTGCTCAGAAGTGGAAAAGTTAGAATAGCAGAAGTAATGCGAAGCGAAAGTGTAGTCAGGCAGCACAAGGAGGGAAGAGGGGGATTGGCGGGGTAGTGAGGGGGATAGAGGGACGGAGGTGGGCCCCTATAGGAGTTTTTACACTGAGTTTGTGTTAGCCTTTACGGGGCTTAGACCCAGCTAGCGTGAGGATCGCGTGTGTAGGCCAGCCAGACTACTCTTGGGGAGGGGGATAAGAGGGGGGGATAAGAGGGGAATGAAAAGAAGCGGGAGGGAGAAAAGATGGGGATCCGGGGTAACAAGGCTTGACGCTGAGCTGGCCCAGAATGTGGTCTATTTCAACCCCCCCACCACCACCCCACCCCACCACCCCAAAGTTATTCTGGAGCTCCACTGTCGGCAGATATACCCCTGGAGACTGAATCGCATTCAAATGCAGAATTAAAAGGTTCAGATTCGTTGTTTTTCTTTAGACGTTATTTCGCAGGAGTCATCACAATGGCTTGGTGGAGCGATGGGCTGGGTTGTCGTTTGGACGTAATCCAGCTCGTTCCACTGCCTGCTTGCTCAGGCAGGTAAGACAGGCATTGACATCACATTACAACCATAGGATACAGTAATCAATAGACAGCAACCTCCAGGGAAGAACAGTGATTGGATCTGTTCCAATAGTAAAGAGAGGCCATCTATTGGGAAATGGAGTTAGTCAACTTGTTTAAAGGCAATATTTAGAAAAGGGAGAATACCATTACTTATATTTTACTTGTAATTGTAGATCTTTATCTTTACCGATTGCACAAGTGCATTCTTATGCTTCTATTTCTATAATTACAATGTTTTCCCCTGGTCCCATGGACGTCTGAACGTCTCAGGTGAAGGTGTTAACACAGCCTCAAGGTGTAGTCTATTTAACACCTCTCTGACCCTTAACAAAGCCGTACTAACTGCTGCCTAGCTCTGCCTTTTGTGTTCCATAACAAAGCCCTTTAGCTTCTAATAACACCGCAGCGCCGGCAGTGTCAAAAAGAAACCTGAGATAAGGTCCACATCAGAGAGTCGGTGGGAACGTTTTAATCCGCTTCTCGAAACCAAACTAACACACAACAGGCAGGGATCATGTTTGGCAAAGTGGCCCGCTTTGATGGAGGGATCGGATGGTGCGAGTTGGAGGAATGGGGATGGCGGAAAATAGAAAGGCGGCTGAATGCCGGTAGAGTTTTTTTTTTTAGCAGTGAAAGAAAACATCTGGAGAATAATGCAGGGAGTTGTACAGGGAGTGCACTGGATGTTAGCACACGAACAAACATGCATGCAGACACGCTCTTATTATTACATTGTTCTTTTCATGATAACTTCTTTATCCGACTGATTAATTAATAACAGTTACTTTTTACATGTATGGAAATAAATTGACCAAGCCTAGTCCAAAAAGGCGATTAATCAATTTTAATTCTCTTTTATGTTACAGAATTTTCCAAAGCAAGAACTGATACAGCTTTAGTTCTATACATATATATATATATATATATATATATATATATATATATATATATATATATATGGTCCTTGCAATGTGCTGGAAAGTATCTTTCACTAGAGTCACTACAATGCGACCATAAAGCTGTCGAGTGGAAACATTAACAGCGATATGTCTCAGAAACTCATAAAACCAATTTATGAGTGCACTTAAGGCCCGTACACCTACAGGAGCCATTCTATAAAGATGCAGACAGAGATTGCACCAAACTCTCTCCAATTACCCACATTTAAAAGTAATAAATGTTGGTCGATACGCGATAGAGGGAGGTTAATCTCTGACTTACCCAGTTATTTCCAGTTTAGACACTCCTTTCCAAACTAAAACTGCAGCTTTTTACAAGCTTACCATTGATTTGTTTTAGAGTTTTTCTTCCTACGGGCTGAATGCATTGAGCTGTTCTTCGCAGCACTCCTCCAGAATGGATGCTCTTATCTTCTGCCGTGTTGTTTTTCATTCGTTTTACATGCAAATTACTCATTTTAAGATATCCCAAATGAGTTTTTTTTTTTTTTTTTTTTTTTTAATTGAAGAAAACTTTGGTAATTATTATAGCATTAAGTAAACAATGTTGCCGCTCTGGAAGTAGTAGTTGCAGCCATCTGTGAAATACATTCTTGTGTGAATAGGCCAGTCTGCCTAGCTCAGCTCATGCTTATTTATTTACTGGCCCAGCGTGCCTGCGCTGGAATGCTATTGGCACTGGCAGGTATGGATTGGACCCCTCTCTGTCTCACTGTGAAGTTAATTGAGGGAATCGTCCTCCCACAGTAGACGGGGACTGCTTCAGATCGGGTGCGCAGGCTCGGAAAGCACCACACTCTCGCTTCTAATTTGAGTCGACGATTCCTGACTCCGATCTGATGAGACCGCATCCAATAAATAATTTCTCTGTGACCTTTCGCGCACTCTGTCTGAAACAAGCCCTCCTCATCAGCTCCCCAGCCCCCTGTCGTCACTAATGTAATGCCATTAATATGATATAATGGCTTATTACGGTGTCACTAATTAGATTGTACAGCAGTTAGATGTGTTATCATCCCGCTCCGCCATTAATTGCTTCGCTAATGGTTTGCTTTGGCGTATTTACATATAACTGTGCAATTAGTCTACATTGCTTAGTGTATTTGTAGCAGCTATGCTAAAGTTTCTATATGTAAAACCTTTCCGTAAGTACGACAAACTACGCCTCGCAGATTTCTGGAGCTAATTACGATCTCGAAAAAGTCTCAAATGCCACCGCTAATGCCCTTGGATGACATTTAGTTTGAACTCACACTGATGAGGACGAGCTGCTGTCTCTTTGATGCATTTGTTTGTACGCGTGTGATTTATGTGTAGTTTTTTTTTTTTTTGGTTTTCAGCTAATTAATTAAATGTCACAGCGGCGCTCCGATTAACCACATGTTTATCTGCTCATTGTGACGTGTAGGAAACTCAGAAAAGGCATCTGAGCTATGATTGACGTCGCGTTGTTTGCTTGTCGTGGCTCGCGATAAGGACTGATGGGAAAACCTGTTTGCTGGAATATTATACGAGTTGATTGTCACTCAGTTTTTCATTTTTTTTCTCCTATTTATAACCACGAAAACTGCGGAGAAAAAACATTGCTTCGGTCCCCAAGGTGTTAATGTTACCGTGCGTGTTGTGCAAATGTTTTGCTTCCGCGTATCCGGACACGGAATAATTCCTTTCCTTCTGGCGTTGTTTTCTACCGCTTGTCTCCGCTGGTCTTTTGATTGTGAATTTTTCCCGGTGTTTTACAGCCCAGTAATGATTTTATAGCAGGCTGTTTTATACCCGTGTCCAAACCAGCAGCCTGGGGAAGATTTAGTGTGTTGCCACTGTTGGGTAGCGAGCTCTAATTGGAAGGTCAGGGGGACGCGTTTCAGGGAAGCAGGAGATCACCTGCATAGCGCAGATTTAAAGGTTATCCAAACCCACCCGCGGACATAAAGGATGTAATTTTCTTGTTATTGTATTAGCCATCTGGATAGAAGAGACTTTCAATTTTAAATTTTAATGTTCTGAAGATCCAGATGCGGTAATTAAATTTCCAGGTTTTTAGATCTATTGATGGTCATGCATGATGTGTATTTTAGTGTGACAGATACTTCTTCTTGGTTGCTTCGACACCAGGAATGATTTTTTTTCCCCCCCATCCCCTCATAGTGTCCCTCTTAAGAACAGCTGCCTCTGGTCCTGCACGGCATGCCAGGAGTTAACCACAGCCTCTGCTTGGCCGCTGAGGCGTCTGTGCGCTCGACGCTATGTGTGTGTGTGTGTGTGTGTGTGGTTCGGTGTGTGTCTGCGGGGCTCCCGTTTCTGCATTTCGTGCCACATTTCGTGTCTATCGCCAGCCCTTCTCTCACGCTTGCCTGGTCCCGTGTCGTTGATGGGGTTTGGGCGGAGGGCGGGGTGAGGAGGGTGAGGGGGAGGAAGGAGGAGGGGGGGTCGGTGGCCAGTAGATAAGTGGTTGATGTCTGGCTTGAGCTGCTGATGTAGGCTGGGTAGGCTGGGCCAGCAAAAATATACTGCATCTCTGGGCGATTCTTGGCACGCAATGTTTCGAGCGCTCTACATAAACACGCAGCGCTTGCAGACAGACCCCTACTTGTACCCCTCACACACACACACACACACACACACACACACACGCACGCACCTTTTGACATTTGGTGACACGGAAAACCTATATTTTTCTGGCTTCCATCCCGGTCGGGAAGCTGGACGTGCGTGCGTGAGCTGTATTGTGCACCTGTCCACATCCATATCAGTGTGTTGTGTTTTCTAACAGTGTGCATCAAAGTGTGGCCCGGTCCCTTTCCACCCGCCCTGGGTAGCGGTGCGGTTATTGACAACAGAAGGAAAAAGGTGAAGGTTCTGCAGACAAAGAGGCGGAATGTGCTGAGCAGAGCGATCCAGCGACAAAGGCAGCGAGGAGCGTGGGCTGAGGCAAGGGTGCACAGATGCGCCACGAGCGGCCCGGGCTCGGATGAACTTGGCGGCTCTGTTTTACCTCTTCCACTCTCCTTCTCGCTCTCTCCTCCCAACTGTTTTTTTTTTTTGTTGCGGAGGGCTGTTTGCCATTAAAGCAAAGAGAATTGATTTTCTCATCCTTTCTTTTCCCCCCCCTTTCTTTTATTTAATACCCCTCCGCCGTCGCCCACCCCTCGCAGACCGAATCGATACAGTATCTGCATGTAGACTGGGGATAAAATACAAGCGCACGCTATAACCACGCCACAGCGGGGGGGCCGACTGTTCTTAATCCAGCTGTTTTGTTCGGTCTTTTACATGTTTTTTCTTTTTTTTTTTTGACTACACCTGCTTTGTCCCCGAGTCTTTCCTCGACCTTCTCTTCTGCTCTGCCCTTTTGATTATTTGATTCACTTTACATGCCTCCTCTCCTTCTTTGCTGCCTCCGTCTCATCGCAGCGAGGATGTAATGCAGAAAGGTGAGAAAGTTAAGAGATTGAGAATGCATTTACCCTGCCACTCTTCTTGTCCTGTGTGCCTCCTCCTCCTCCTCCTCCTCCTCCTTGGGATGGTTCATAATGAGAACCTGAAAGCATGTGCAGTACGTGGATGTGTTGTGCGTGCACGTAATGAGTCGTATCGCTTCTCGCGGGGGTCACTGAGAACAAAACGGGCACAACAGGGCATGCCACCACTCGCCCATTATAACCCCATACCCCCGCACGGACATGGCGCGTGGGTGTAAGCTAAGGGTCTGCGAGTGTGTGAGCAGGCTGTACTATGTATGCAGAGCCGAATCTGTCTGCAGTCATCGCTGCTTTAACCTTCTCTCCGTCCCCCAGTCGAGCTTTGTCCCGAGAGAAGCAGAAACAGGCGAGCACATAAAGGTCCAAACACACACACACACATACATGCACGCTTAGCAGAAAAGCAGTCAGGGAGACAGACTGACACTCAGTCACAAACAACACTGACACCACTTCTCCATCCCCGTCTCTTTGCTTCTCTTCCCCTTTTCTGGCTGCTACTCGACTACTCGGCTGTGTTCAGCGATTCCGTAGCGCAGCATCGGGAGCTGTCACGGCCCAGCGTGGCGCTCCCATGCTGGGGCTTGCTGTTTCCTCGAGCTCCCCTCTCTGATGACAAATGACCTGTGTCTCCAGATCAGACACGGGGAGCTGCCGCGGGGGCGGGGTGAGGGAGGGTTTAATAGTGTAAAGTGCCCGGTTATATGGACTGAATTTAAAGAAGGGCTCTTTTGGAAAGGCGGTAAAGGAATAGCAATAGAATGACCCATATCTGTGACGAATGGACCCTTTGAGGTGACAAGGACGCCGTTCACCTTCCTGTTCACTGAGTCACCTTTACTTTGTATTACACCATGCAGTGTGTGTATTTATGGCTTGAATCGTGTCGTTAAGACATCAATTGAAATACCCGCTGAACGGACGTTTAATTAAGCAAATATTTGCGCAGTAACACAACTCTAGGTGGATACACCCATATCTGTGTACAGTGCACACAAATACCTTTTCAACACACATCAGAGCAGAGCGCTTGCAGAAAATCTCCAGTAACTGGAATGTACCACTGTAATTTCTCCAAAGAACCTTTGGATATTTATGACAAAGAATACAATGGGTTCCCGTCAGGCGTTCGGCTCAGGAAAAAATATCTTGAAAATTGACTTGGAGGTATTGCTGAGTAATTTAGGGCCCTATTAGAATAGCTGCTGATTGGAGACGCTATTATTTCTGTGTATTACCGAGTAAATGGCCTCTGATTCCCCGCATGTCGCAGGACGGGGCGGCCCAAGGGGGGTCAGCATGACTAACAGTTCCTCTTTGTTCACACCAAGGTCTTCATCAAGCCTTCAAGACCTCAATTTTTTAAACAGAAATGCCTAATTCATCCCACATGGTTCCCTATTCCTTCCCTCGCTTTCTCTTTCTCTACCCCCCTTTTTTTTTTTCTTTCATTCATTTTGCTGCACGCACACACATCGCAGATAATACCCGCACACACTCACAAGCCCAAGCGTACATGTACAAAGACACACATTTATACACCGGTACGGGGGCAAACACCTTCACTCTTGGCTCCTGTCTGGCTTCCCCAGTCAGTCATTCGGAGCTGGATCTTGCTGATTCAGACAGCTGTCAGAGCAGCATCAGCACTGGGGGCTGCGCCAGACAGACACCATGCAAAGCCACGTAGACACTATGGTGTGTGTGTGTGTGTGTGTGTGTGTGTTTTATTGTGGTGTAGGCGCACATGCATCCGCTGTTTAGGTTAATTCACATTATGCTGAATTCAGCCGGAGTGTGTGCTGTAACCACATTATTTATGCACTTGCGCAAGGGCAGGCAGGGTGACCCCAGAGTCTGAAAGAATGGCAGCCGTAAAAAGAGAAGACACCCAACTGCCCCGCGCGTTTGGAGACGAGTGCTCTTGATGTTGCAGTTCCTCATTGATTGTAATTTAGATAAAAGCATCGGCTAACGTTCATAATTTTGCGACTATCCAATTTTCATTGACGGGGTTCTTAAGAAAATTCACCTCCGAAATGAACTTTTAAGTGAGTTGATGCGGACCTTCTGTCCCAAAGAACAGACGTCCTCGCTTACTCTGAGTTGTATCTACTCTATGCAAGTGAATTGACGTTGTTTTTGCTCGCCGCATTGAGGATTTCATCGGGAGAAAGACGCTTTGAAAGCAGCGCTGCACCCGGAGCCGTGGATCCAGAGACCTTGGTGTTTAAAAGGGTTATTTAACTCAGTTTCTATAGTCAAAATGTTGCTGTTGAGTTTTTTAGAAGAAAGTTTTCAATGCTGTGACCTCCTCTTGGAAAATCAGACCACTGCCATTGGTCCGAGGCTGTAATAAAACCACTAATATCTTAATTGCTACGTACTTATTTGGGTAAATGGAACCGTTCTTTGTATTTTACGTGAATAGACAAACAGCACACTAAAGTCCCGGTACATTGGCGTGAAGTTCATCGCTGTACCTGGCGGCTAAGTTGCCGCAAGCGTCTTCATCTCTTCCATGGATTTAAACCGTCTCAGTGTCTTTTGTCTCTTCGCGTAATCCCAGACCGACTTAACGATGTTGCGATCGCGGCTCGATGGGGGCCACGCCATCTGTTGTGAGGCCTGTTGTTCTTTTCGTCGCTAAACATAGCTCTTTAAGTCTCCGGCTGTACGTTTGGGGGTCAGCGTCCTACTGCAAGACCTTAATGTGGGGCGGATCGGACTCCGTGAATAAGAATCTAAGCATCCGAAGCGCCGAGAAGTGTCGCGCAGTAAGTTTGAAAGGGATGTTTCCCACGTGTTTGTTTGTGTTCTTTTTCAAGAGCAAGTCCATTGGCGGTTGATAACTGCGTGAGCGCCACTTGGGGTCCTTAGTTCCTGCTGTGCCCTCAAGGGTGGGGGGTGCCTTCCATTGATTAGACACCATCTGTTGGCTGGCACTTGACAAGCACATTGCTTCCTTGCACACACACACAAACAATATTGAAAACAACTCCTCTAACACAACATCTCTAACACTGATATGCTTTTTTTTTTTTTTTTACATTATTTACTCCCTTATTCTCACCTTTGTCATCTCACCTTCTTTCTCTTTCGTTTCTTTGTGACCTTATTTCTCCTCCACGTAACCACCGTGCTTCTCCCGTTTTCCCATACCCTCGCCGCCCTCCCTCTTTTTTTCTCCCGTCACTTTATCTTTGTCCCGCACTCCCTCATATCGTCCTCCTCTCCCTTCATCCTTCATCCTCAGCTCTCCTTGCTTTCATTCCTCAAATATCTCCCTCCTTCTCCTGCCCGGTGGGAGTGTTTGGGTGTGAAAGACTGTCATTAAAGAGATGCCCCCCGTCTCCTGCTGGGTGTAATCATCTATGAAAGAGGACAAATTAATGTTGCCACAGTTAACACTGTTGGCTCTGTGCACGTGTGGGAGTGTGTGTGTGTATGTGTGTGTGTGTTTCACAGTCTGAGTGGCCCAAGATGCCAACATGGCCCACTTTGTTTCACCCAGCACTCCCTTCTCACACACTCCCCAAATCCTCCTTCAAGGTCACAGCCACTTGGACCAGGCTCGTTCTCTCTGCTTTTTACTGTGTGTGTGTGTGTGTGTGTGTGTGTGTGTGTGTGTGTGTGTGTGTGTGTGTGTGTGTGTGCGTCTCCCAATCTGTTGCAGACCCGGTGACTCTTTCTTGTACCTTCATGAATAGAGCTCATTCTCTGCTGAATCACAGACATATTTTTCCAAGTCCTATTATTTAAAATTGGCATATAATCTGCGGCGCAGTTTCACAGGAACTGATGCGGATATTGAATAGATAGCGTTCAGGCTCGCGTGTAAAGAAATGTGCGTGTTTTTTGCGTCAAGCGCGTTGCTGCCCGCGCTCTATTTCTGCACCGGCATTGTTTGTGTGTTTTTCTCCTACGTGTGTGTGTGTGTTTGTGTGTGGCATCTCCGTTTCATCCTGCCTCCTGAGGTTCAATGATCCCTGGCTATTCTGAAGGTCAGAGATGACACCGTGGGAGAGGGGTCAGTCATCACCGCCACCCCTCCATCGCCTCCTCTTTCCATCTCTCCATCTCTCCATCTTCCCTTTCATGTGTTCTCTCCCTTGTGCGGCTCTTGGTATGTGGACTTTATTAAATTTTCCCCCGGGTGGGTGACGGAGAAGACAGGAGGGGATCAGGGGAGTCATCCCCTCTTTGCCGCTTTCATCTGGCTTTCCTCTTTCATTCCCACAAGGGGACTCTGGTTGTCGGGTTCTTGCGGTGGAAAGGTAGCCCGGGAACCTATGCCCTCTCCGGGCGCCGTGCTTCATGACAGCTCCCTGATTCCATCTGGAGGTCAGCGAGTGGAAAAGAGATAAAAAAAGGCCTCTCTCTGTCCTTTCACACATCGCACCTGCTGCACTGTCTTTAAGGCGTTGGGCCTCACAGAAAGGTAAAAACTCTGCGCTGGTACTTGCGCTCCTCTCGTCAGTCTTCCTCAATCAATAGAAATTAAAAAAAATGTGCTTTGCAACAGCAAAATGACACCCCGCCCGCAGTTTTGCAAATTCAGTATGTAAGCTCTTCTTTTAATGACACTGTCAACACATCTGCGACTGCAAGCACAATCTTAAACGCAACAGGGCCGGTTAGAGCATGAAAACATGAGAATTAGTGCGTGTGCGCGCGCATCTTTGTTGTTTGTCTATATGTGTGTGTCGTTTTGTTTCGATACCGATAACTATGCTTGCACCGCTGCACGCACAAGTGTATGAGATAATGAATATATTTTATTCTATCGGTATCTATTGTGATCGCCGACCTAAAAAAAAAAAAAAAAAAAAATCTATTTCCGTGTGTGGGTGAACACTTGAGAGATCAAGAGAGCAAATCATGAGTGCATATTTGAATGTAACGTTTATTTGCATATGAGAGAAATGAGAACAGAAGCCTTTCTGGGTCCATGGATTTAAATTATCTTAATTAATGTAATTAATTAAAATAATCTTTATGTTTGATTTATTTATCTTAATGATTGTTTTGAATCCAGTGAAACAGTGATTTAGTTCTCCAGTTGGTGCTCAGTAGAGATGATTGAGTGTGTTTTTTTTTAAATTTTGTACTGATATGACTCATACTGTGTAGTGCCCCGGGGGCTCCTGGCTCACACTATCTCACTCACAGCCGGGGAATCAAATGAAGTAATTGATTGCTTAAAATGATCCTTTCCTCCTCCTTCCCTCTTGCTCCCTGCTCACCGTGTCTCCGCACTATAGCCAAAGCCCGTGCACTGGAAGACATTTCTTGGTAACCTATATATCGCCCATAGAGAGATGTGGGTGCATGTCACGAACCCTATTTTCCATCAAGACGGCAAAAAGAGAAAATTACTGCCCCCTGCTTAAAATTCAAACATAGAAGGATGGCGGTTTGCGCGCTCATTTCTTTATTATTTCCCCTGGCACGCAAATTCATCCTGGGATTTGGTACTCCCATCGCTCCTTAATGCATGCCGGCGTGCACGGCAGTTCATTTGAAAGGAAAAGAAGATTGGTTGCATCCGTTCATTTGTATAATGTTGGCTTTACGTAACTGGTTGCTAGGAAGATCTGACTGTGAATTTGCCTAATGTGATCATGTAGAGGTCACGAGAATCAATCCCTGTATGGGGAAACCCTGTTATAACAGATATCATGATTACACCTACTGGGCCATTTCCCAAAAAGGATTATGACATTATTATTTATCATAAATCATTGCTACCCCTTCTCGTTTTACTCAAAAGCTCGGCAGCCAACAGAGCAGGATTAATAATTCGTGTTAACAAGAGGGATGCCAGCCTCTTTACATCCATCCTCAGATTGTGCCCTTCTCCGCTTTCACACGTCACCCCGCTGATTATACCTGACAGTTCCTCCTTCTCGTCGTCAGAGATGACAAAGTGTTTCCACTGCGCTCCTGGAGTCTCATCCCTCACCCAAGGATGGCCCAGATCACAGCGGGGAGCAGATATGAGACCAGGGAGGAGATCCGTCACGACTCCCCTTTGTACCTGGGACTCATTTTTCAAGCGGGATAGGCGAGTGTGCGGCATCTCTTCGCGGTAAATGTGATTTATCCGCTGAGCGGTTGCTCGCCGGTGGCCGGCGTGACTACGGGAGCCGGCGGATTCACAATTAGCGCTGATTTATCTGCCATCTCCGCTGTTACACCCTGAATCAGCTGTGATTGTAGTAAAGAAGCTTCCGGTGGAGATTTTCAGCGCTCGAGACGGTTGAAAAGGCCGTCCTGTGCTCGTGTGTTTGTGGGGAGGACAAAGACAATCAGTCCTGCTTTGTCCAGAACGAGCAATTTGAAAATGTGTGAATATTCTTTTGTAACTAGAGCACTTTTAGAGTAAGATTTTGTTTTGATCGTTGCTACAATAAGGAAATTGAATGAAAACGGAGAAAATTTAAATACCAACTTCGCCCTCTTACTCACTAGGACTCCTTATGTCCACAATGGTATAATAGTATTAAATATAATCACGTTCTATTTGTATTCACACCACTGCATTCCTTTTTTCCTCTGGTGCCATAATGGGAAAATCTCAGCCACATAATTGAACACAACGCAAGTCTGCTAGAAGACATTGTGGGCAGCAAACACAGACATTTAGCAGTGCGGCATTAAACAGGATTAGAATGACTCAGTTTGGAAAGCAGGCACTGGATATGACAGCTTTAGCCACACGTTTCACTAGGTGTCATTTAATACTGCTCCACCGCTGAGCCAAAATTAATTCACTCACGGTGACTTCTGCTCTGTTCCTTTTCATTATTTATATATCGAGGCTTTTGTTCCCCTGCTTTATTTTGCATTCATTCTGCTTTAATGGATTCATTTGATTCCCGTCTTATTTTTTGAATTTGACCGCAATCCAATACCGATACCACCGACCTGCGAGGAAATTAGTCCGTAACGTCTCTGTAATTATTGACATGATGGGAGTGTGAGGGTGTGATAGAAACACTCATACGTGCTCATTACTGGTTGCTTTGAAGCCTGCAGAAGCTTGCAGTGTCAACAGGTTTGCCAAGAAACCGTAACATGATTTACTGTCGTCTTGACAGTTGACTTCGTGTCAAATAGTTTACAAGCGTATGCTGGGAACCCACATATCAGAACTGGTTAGACTATGAGGTGTCCGGAACAACCGAGGCGTTTGGGGCATTAATTGAATTAGATTTTTAATAAAATTACACGTCTCTGTGTAACGGAAGACACAGCTTCCGTACTTCTCCCCGAAACGTTATTTTCTGTGATCGGAGACCTGGGAAAAACCGAGACACGTGAAAGGGTTAAGGTCTCGTCCTTATCTACCTCCAGTGAGGCATCGTGTGAAGAAATGTTGAAATCAGGCCACGACTGGAGGTCAGGTCAAGTCCCCAAAGAACAGCCACATTCTTCGAGCTCTAATGGCGTATTACGTCTGTGGCTCCTCAGGACTGTATGTGTGTGTGTGTGTGCGTGGATGTGTGAATTTTCACACTTCTGCCGTATCAACTTATATTTCCACTGTGTGGTGTAGCATGGGGAGCCGGGGTCTCCGAGGGCTCGGGGTTTATGTTAAGACCCTCGTAAAGGAACGTGATTGCGGACGATTGTGCGAGAATGTGTTTATGTATGTCTGCATGGGGCGCCGACGGGGCTGTCTCTCAGGGTGGATTTTCATTCCAAACGAACGTGCGAGCACTGTCGGAGTGAAAAAACAAAAAGTGGAGGAGGAGGAGGTCCATGGATGCAGTGTGTAAAATGGTTATTGTAGCTTAATCAGCATGGTGACCCGAGGCAGAGTTAATATTGAAGAGTTTGACCTTTTCTGTTGGCGGGAGATCAGGAGTGCCCTCCGTCTCCTGTGGCTTTATGTTAGCATTCTTTCAACGGCATTGTGCTTCACAGGCCCGCCACGCACACACACACACACATACGCATGCTTGTCCTCAAGAGTGCAGGCGTGTTTTCTTGAATGCCAGATGTATGGTAGAATCGGAAACGTATATAAACGGGACAGTGCTCAGAAGTGTCAGTCCTGCATTTGCACCCATTTATGTAACAAATCTGTTAAAGTTAAAATAACTGAAATGTCACCTGCTGTAACCGAAACTAAAAACAGGCTGGACGGGTCTTTAAACTCAAAAGATGAGCGATAGATGAGTCGTTGTCCTCGTAAATAAAGCCACCTCATGCACCTTTTGTTTAATTTGCATTCGGGACGCTTGCCAAATCATACCCGCCCACGCCCGGGGGAAGCAACTGCGTGCTTCGATATTTGCAATAATTTTCATACTTTGCAAGCGACAGCACCGCTTGCCTCTCTCCACCACGTGTCTGGTCCACGTATTCACCGACTCCCTCTGCTGTCATAGCGTCTCCTGCTCTCTGCTTTACTCTCACCTCTTAAATCCTCCCAGTAGTATTAAATTTGTGTTTATCCCTCTAGCCTGCCTCCCCCTTGCCTCCAGGTCCCCAAGGAGACATCCAAAGCACAGAGCCCCAGGTAGAGAGCCCCAGGCTGGGCTTGTAGCTGCCATGAGTGTGCTCCCAGGGATTTACAAGCCCCAGAGACCCCGTAGTAGTTGCACAAGGTCTTGTGTTGCACCAGAGAGACAGAAACCGACTGCAAGATAGAGGAAAGAAATTCTCGGATATTTTCGGATCATAAAAGACTGCGTTTTGTTGTAAATCTACACTTCTGGAATGGAAAAGCAAAAGCCCTCGGCATGTATGCATTAAACCCCTCCTACGTGTGGACCTCTGCCTCCCATTCGTCCGACACAGAGAGAGAACAATTGGTCGCAAGTGGTTCCAGAGGCCCTGTCTTGGTGTGCGTGGATAAGATGATGTCCCACGCTAAGAACAAAGCTTGGTAATTAACCCCCTTCAGCGGGGCTAGCGCGGCCCTCACGTGGCCTTTAGGACAGAGGCGGCAGCACACGTAAAATACATGTGTTCAACATGAACTCACTGACGAGCACAATCACGCTCCCGCACGAGCATTAAAGCAGGCAGAAGTACAAACAAAACGTCTGAGACTGTTCCATGCTTGGTTTATTTTGATTGAGCTGAAACGGTGCACCACAAAATGTAAGCTATGCAGAATTTCTGTGTCTTGGCCTAAAGGGTGTGTTACCAGTGATCAGCTGAGTGCCTTTCTGTTTCGGAACATATGCACCCTGTAATCTTTTCGGCTTTGTTACACAGCCGAGGTGTAAACTTCTAGATGTGATGGACAACTTCACAATAGGCAGGTTTTTTTTATTTTTTTCCCCCAATTCTTCTGTGTGAATGGAGCGTTGTTGGCGCGTAATGATAGGATGCTGCACTAACTGTGAGAGAACAATGAGAAATACTAACCCGATAGGTTGGAGCTGAGACTGAGACTTCATGTGGACAATCTCCTTATGTTTGTCTCTTAAAGGGGAACTACAGTTTTTTACAACCTGGACCTTATTTCTGGCATAAAATACGATCGTTTACGCACCCATATAACCTTTGTGTAATTTGTAGTCCTTCGGGAGATATTTAGATCTGCGTATATCCATATAGTGGGAGTGACTGGGGCACCGAAACGCAACCTCTAAATAACGCATTATCTGACATCATCCAGGTCGGAAGACATCATTCGGATGTTGATAACAAGTAACTCCAGACTCAACGGGGAATAGCACTAGCGTACGATAGCAAAATATTGGTGAAATGAATGAGTTTCACGGCAGATAATGCGTTATTTAGAGGCTGCGTTTCGGTGCCCCATTCACTCCCACTATATGGATATATGCAGATCTAAATATCTCCCGAAGGAATACAAATTACACAAACGTTATATGGGTGAGTGCTCAGAGTGCATAATGAATTGTAAACATTTGCTTTTCCTTTTTCCTTTTTCCTTTTCAGTCATCATTTTACTATTAAAGTGAGAGAGAAAGAAACATAATACGACCTATCTGTTATACAGAGGCAAAAAAACACGCTTTTTTTTTAGTATTCAGTTTTGTTAAAAATACTCAGGGGAGCTTTCAGCCTTCTGTCTTACAAAATGAATTGATTTGTTTGTGAGAAAAATAACAGGAAGAAGTTTCCATGTGCTTGAATCTGTAGTGCTGCCTGTTAACAAGCAACTGTCCCTCTCTCTTGTGTTATCGAGCTTGCACTTAGTGCGGGCCGGTCACATCGTTCGTTCTCAGATGGCCCGAGCTGCGATATACTGTATGCTAATTGTTTGCTGCTTAATATGCTACATCAATCAGGACTAATTATGACACAGATTCCGCACTCAGCTTTGTTTCAGCAAATGAGAGCTGAGCGGTTGATGGAGGGAGACGGGCGGAAAACAATGACGGCGAAGCGCTTCTGAATGCAAATACTAACGCAAGCGAGGACGCGAGGTTTAGCCAATATCCACTCTCAAAGCTTCAGAGGAATCCCTGTGATTCTGATTTTGAACTGAGCCTTTGTCTCTCTTCTCCCGAGTCATTTCTCTCTACGAATTAAATGCACCGCTTCCAAAGACTGAGCCGGAGTTCCAATACGTTCTGAGCCAAGAATGCACAGCGCAAATATTAATACGGGCTTCACGAGTACTTTCTGTGATCCAAATATGGGAGATCGTTTTAATGGCTGCGGCATTAAATATCTTTCATGATTGATCACCTCATGAATTCCTTTTACTTGTTTTCCCATCACGCGCAAGAAGGCACATCTTGTTACACTGAATTCTTCAGATATTGTGATGTGCCAAGCAACCAAAATATTATTTCTCCCTTTAAAAGAAACCTTAAAATATGCACACTTCGCTTGGAGTACTGTGTACTTTCTAACACGCTTTCTAAAACTTCTTGACTGCAGTAGGTGACCTCCTGGTCGTTGCCAAGTGCCTGGGATGGGGGCCCTCTGGCTTGTGAGTCCTTTTAATGGACTCCTAGACAGTCCATTTCTATTGTGTGTGAGGGACAACCCTGGTGAATGCAGCAAATTAATCACATTTGGACGTGGATTGGCTGCCACTTTTCAATATGAGCCCCTTTGCTGAGGTGCAACTAGAAGGACTACAGGGGTCAGACAAGCACAAAATGGAGAGCTGAGGGAGGAACAGGGGTAAGCGGGGGGGACTCTTTAGTCTAACTCTCAGCTGAAACAGGAACAAGGCCGTCATTTTGTATTCTTGCTTGGCCTCTTTCGTCTCTCCTGCTGGCATCCCGGCCGCATTTGTAGTAGTTGCTCTGTGTCTTTGTGGGTTTTCGCCAGTGTGTGTGTGTGTGTGTGTTTTGTGCGTGTAGGCAGAGGCAGAGAGCGTTCTAGATGTTTGGTTGTGGCAAAGGTCAGCTTGTAGTGCCAGCTGGAGGGAGGCCTGTGAAGCCCTCTTGATAGGCAGGCTTGGAAGAAAAAAAAATGGCGAATGAATGAATGAATGAAAGGTGGATGCAGGGGGGGCAATGGTGATGGTTTAGAGCGCAGTGTGTAAAATGATGCAGAGGTCGTAGCTTACGTCACACGTTTCACTATCTGCCCGGGCGGTATTTATTTTCATCTTGAAACATAAAAGCGGAGGAGAAAAGAAAAGACAAACACTTCGGTTAGTTTGTTTCAAATTGTAACGAGCCGAGGCAGAATGAGGGTAATGCGGAAAGGAGGAGGGAGGGGTGGTTGGAGGAGACGGAGGGAGGAGAGCTTAATGGGCAAGGGGAGGTGAATGCATAGACAAGAGGAGAAAATAGGCTAAGCAGGGAGAGGAGCCCCTTGGCTCGCCACGGCCCCCCTGTTCAGTATGCATCCCCACTGTTGGGATGATATTGGGGGCAGAAGAAGGGCATTGTCCCTCTCGGATCTTCCTCTCCATTGAAAGGAGAGATGGATGGAGGAGAGGAAGAGAAGAAGGCAAGAGACAGAAAGAAGGGCAGGGTGCGGGGCTGACCCGCGACCCCGCCCTGACCTGCAGACGCCCGCCACAACTGGGGCTTTTGTGTGAGGATCGAGCTCTCGGCGACCTCCTCCGTGTAAAAATCGAACCCCGCGAACCCCTCGAACCCCTCCTTCCCCCCTCAGACTCGCTCGAATGCGACAGGGTCAGGGTTCAAACACTGTCAGGGGCCTGGGGGCAGTCAGATAGAACCGGGGAAGCGGCGTAGCGCATATGTTTTGTGTGCGAATGTGCGCGCGGCGAGTTGTTAAAAGTCTGTGGTCGTGTAACGTAATAAGGGGGTGGATTGAAAAGGACGGCTCTCCTACGGTTTTAGAGTGGTTCGGCTAATGCCGGCTTTCAAGTTCTTTTCGACACCCTTTCAGCAGCCCCCTTCTACCTGTGTGTGTGTGTGTGTGTGTGTGTGTGTGTGTGTACTTCCTTGGGTTCCAGGTTGCTGCTGGGACTCATTATCATTTGTCCTTTCGTTTCAGCATTTAGAAACAGCCGAACTATCTTTAAACATACAGTGTTTACCACTCACAGGGAAGGTGACTGTCAGAGCTTTTTTTTTTATTTCCATGACCCTGTTGCTTGATGATATCAACTTGTTACCGTAGCCAAGATAATCAGACACACGCATTCACACAGCTTTTCTCTCTCTTTATTTCTTTACACCCGCCGTAGCCCACTTTATTCTCTGTTTAGTCTTTCATCATTGGTATATCATAGTTTATATTCATTGGAGAGCTCCTATACTACTGCAAAATCACAGGAGCCTGACTGTTTCCATGTGTTGGGTTTTATTGCTGGTTTCCTGCCTCGCTAATGTGGATTTGATCAACTCAGCATGTGGATATGTTGTGGATTGATGCTTCAGAGAAAAGTAACATTTCCCCCCGTTTGAACATTCCCAAACGCTCCGCGATGCAGTTTCGGGAACGTGTTCCCCGGACGCGCGCCGACGCAAAACCCCATGCGATACGTAAACACCGGGGTGCCTCTCGCACTCTTTAACACACAAACACGCTCCCCGCATTCACACTTCGGAATAATATCCTTTTGGGATAAAATAAATCACCCCCGAGATCACACACCCGCCCGCCGTCAAATCCTTGGCGCAGCGGCCACCAATATAAATGAATTTCATGGACCTGGCCAGCGACTAGAAAACATATATTAACATTTTCCTCTATATTTCAAGCTTGTCAAGTGAAAGGGGGGGGTAGCCGGGATATACAGCTGGTAAAACTTTTTGAGTGATGCTCGCTGAGTGGAGTGGAGCGTTTAAAGCTAGCGGGCAGGGAGAGGAGGGAAAAGAGAGTGAGAAGAGCTAAATGTGGAAAACATGAGGATGCTGGCAAAAAAGCAGGCAGCCGAGCGCTGGGGGGATCAAGGAAGGGATGGTTTGACATGGCTCTGTCAAACCAGTGTAATTACTAAACACCCCAAATTACATACCCTCATTTAGTTGTACCCTATCATTTACCACTATCCACACAGCGCTCTTTTTACTCCCTCTCTCTGTCCCGCTCGTTCGTGCTCTCTCTTCCGTCCCCTTTTCTTTCCACTTCTGCCTGCCCTCTTTCTAATTTTTTTGTTATTTATGTCTTTCCATTTCCCCACCTGTGGTTCCTCTGAGGCCCGCCGCGTTACACTGCATCCTTCGAAGGTTTCCGGGTGTAATAAAATTTTAATTTTAAGCAGACAAAAACACTTCTTTTTCCTTTTCTCGCGAAGGGTAACACAAGGGTTTACAGATCAGAGCAACCTGCGCTGATACACGTGTCGAAAAGATATATGACCATGATCTTTGGCAGTAATGATATGGACTAAGGATTTACGTAAACAGAGACTAGGGTGGAGGCGTTGAATAGCTACCAACATCATTTGTCTGTCCAAAATACACTTGAGAAGCAACGCTTTCTCCACATGTTCTATGCGAACTCTCCGTGGGTGTTGGAGTTTGTTGTGAGAACATTTATTTACACTAGTCTCTTGACAGGCAACTGAAGCATCGTTTCAGCCTCTCACATTTCCACAGGCACAATGGAGACAACCATATGTTTAGTAATCAAGAGCTAGACTTCGGGGTTAAAGTTCCCGCTGTGTACATCTGTGGCTTCCCTTGTGTGTGTGTCCAAGCGTGCGAAACGTACACGCTCGCGTATCGCCTTGCGTATATTTTGCAGTGCCTTAATGTGCATATTTCCCGATGGGTGTATGCTAGTATTAATCCCCCTGTGATTGTCCTGTCCTGATTACAGCCTTGCTAGTTTGCTTGGATTGGCACCAGGAGTGGCACAGGCAGACACCAGACGAGTAGCAAAGCCCCTGCCACAGACTAAATACCAGGCTAAAATGCCTGTATCCAGTGTCCCTCTGTCTCACCCACAACACACTTGTAGGTTTTCCTGTTTGGCTTCCAGTGTGTACCTTTTTGATTGAGCAGAAACCGCTCTCCATGCCGTCTTGCTGCCTGAAGTGTCTCGCTCTGTTTGGGGAAAGAATGAAGCACTTAGAGGCACAACCTGCTCCAACATTTTGTGACTGTTTGCACAACTTGAGACCTTGCGGATAGATCAGACCGTCAGGGCCTCTCTGTGCCATATCTCTGCTGTGGCAGCACACTGATGATGTCATAAACCTGCTCCAGCCCCTCTACATCATAGTTGACATTTTCACGGCTGACGGGACTTCGAATGAGCCGAGCACCTCGCATCAAGGAAGGGATTCCATTACTGCTCTTGTAACTCATAAGTCACACACACGCACACACACAGTCTACCGTGCACACACAAAAGCTAGACTTGGGCTAGAGGACAACCATTGTGCACGTCTGAGGAAGTGTGTATCGTTTCCAATGGGGACATTTGGGGTTTTCAGGGTCGAGGAGTGTGTGCTCAGTTGGTCTCCGTGGTGATAATCGCTAGGCGCGGCCGCTGATTTATAGTCCCATCAACGGCCGCGGAAACCATCAGCCGAGCGATGCAGATGAGCGGAGAGGTAAAGAGATGAAAAACGACAGGAGCGACGAAGAAGTGAAAGAGAAGGGGGCCGTGATCAATAGAAGAGAGTGGTGTCCATTTGGATAATGGACAGTGGATCATAAGTGGACAGGGTCAGAAGCTGTTTCATTATCCACTCCACGGCGAGCTCCGTCTTGCGGCTTTGGTGCATCTGCCTGTGTGCATGCAGGTGCATGCACGAGTGCTTGTGTATCGTTGAATAAGTGGTCATGCTAATGTCTGCGTGCGGGGCCTCGTGTGCGCGCTGGATGGTATAGACGCGTTGTGAGTCAGCTCCATTATCTCACCCATTCCTTCTCTGGCAAGTGTGAGGAGCTGACACCACTTTAAAGGGAGCATTAAGATGCTGTTTGTGGAGCATTTGCAAAATAATAAGCACAGTACACTTGTGTCCGATTTGATTACCTTGCTTGAACCCGAGCCGCGCGGCGCGCTAGAATTTCTGAATCCGCTCTCTTTTCAGCGCCTCGCCTTTCATTTTCTGCGCGCTTCAGGGTCGTTGGAGTGCACGCCGCGTGTCTGCGTGTGTTTTGAAGATGCAGGTTAAGCTTGCAAGTCGCCTCCTAGAACCCCGTTTCTCTGCAGCACACACTATATGATCCCACCTTTTTTTGCCGTAACGCTTTGAAGTGTATTTGCATTGTGACCGGCTGCCAGGTGCTCTCTTTCTCCCTCTGTGTGTCTCTCCCCTCCTTCCTTTCGTCATTGTCTCCCCCTTTTGTCTCCCCTCTGCATTCTTCCCGACTCTTTCTCCTCGTATCTCTGTGACTCTCCTTACCTCTCTGCCTCTCTGTTTGTGTTTCTTTGCTCCATTTTCTTTTTTTCAGTTCCTCTATTCACTTGCTTCTTTTTTTTTGTGTGCCTCTGAGCCGAAAATTGACTTAAATGGATGAGGTCACGTAGAGCTGTCATCACTGTGATCATATGGCTGCTACCGGTTTTGCTAACAGCTGAGGATGCACTTCCAGTGGCAACTTTTTTTGTTCCGTAATCTCAGGAGAATCACAAGCTCAGGAGTAAACCGAGACATTCATTTGCTGGACATAAATAAGGAAAGGCTGATGAGACGAGAGCGTGTTCTGTGTCAGGTGTACGACTGTTATAGGGCGAACCAAACAAAGGCGTAAAAAGATTTTAAAGAAGACTGATCATACGTGAAATCCTGCTCTCAAATAACTGGTGCATCTAGTTATGCGTGTGGTCACAGGTTTTATTTTTTTTTTCCCCCCCGATCAGGGTGGCATATCTTTTCAACACATGCTGACACATCAGAGAGAAACTGTGAGAAGGTGTTGATTTGATCCCCCAGTACACACTGAGACGTATATACGCACACAGGGAGGGAGTGGGATTTCCCCTCCAGCCCGAGAGAAGTGTAGTTAACGATTTTCAGACACACACGGCATCTGCCTTGCCCCACATGTATTATGCAAATAAAATGTCCACATAAAGTGCCCTTTATCTGTCCTGATAACAACTGTTTTATTTTGAAATGAACAAAGGCTTCCGTTGTTGCACGAGCGTTTAAAAAAAGAAAGGCATACGAGCAGTCACGGTCATTCTCTAAGCATTCACCCCCGTGCTTCGTGTTTGACATAGATTGCTGTCATCCATGATATACCGAACACTTCCTCCATCAACAAAGCTTCTTCTAATCCATTTCCTAATGAAAGGCTGCTTAATGTGGCAGGACTTGTCTCTGAAAGTTATGTAATCCATATATCAATAATAAGTGTTTGCTTACTTGTCCTCCCTTACCCCCTGGGTGGTGGGTTAAATCTTTAGCAAGCTGCTGGATTAACGCGGCGCGCTCTGTGGCGGCGGCGCGTGCACCGTCAGACGCGGCCGCATGAACGCCGCGAAGGCCGCCCCCTCGACGGAACTGTTGATGCGAATGCCGCCCTGCGCGCGGAGAGAACAAAAGTGGGAGCTTTTTCACACCTCTTCTCTCCAACTTCCTATTTGTTAGCCACAGGTCAACATTCACTCTAACAACCAGAAGTGAAAAGTACGACAGATTGGTGCCAAGTTGTTTGGCGTCTTTGCATCTCCGTGTGAGTGCCGTGTGGAGGTAGAAAAGACAGATAGAGCCAGACTGTAAATTGCATGCAAAAATAGCTCGCAGGTATTTAGAAGAACTAGCCTTTGCTAATGGCTTTCACACAACGTGTGGCTAGAACGACTCCGGGGAAAGACGCTAAAAGTCTGTATGTCACCTCGTGTCACGCAGAGGTGCGCGGGCTACTTGTGTTTACAGAAGGAGGTACGGCTGATGGCTTGCAGCATTTGCGTGTTTGTGTGCGCGATGTGGAGGAGGTGCGTCTGCTTTTTAATGTCTCCCTGTCTTCTAAACACTCCACACACACGCACACACTCAAGTCTCTCTGCCTAGATGGTTATAAATGGCCGGGTGTGTGGTGCCTGCAAGCTGTCATTAGGAAGCCATTAGGAGCTTGCAGGGGAAGGACAAAACGTAACGGAACAGAGCAGGGGAGGGAACATGCAACTGAGATGATCTTGGATCAGCCGCACTGAGTCGTCCTGCTCCTGCCTCCTCTGTTCCCCCTTCATCTCGCGTCCTGTAGCAGGCCCGAGGTGCTCGGCTAATGACTACCAAACCTCTCTACAGCTGCCCCAGGCCCCCGGCGCTGCTGTCAGACAGAAAAATATACAAGGAGGCGGGGTTGTAGGTGACTGGAGGGGAGGGGAGTGGAGACGGATGAGCGTAGAAATCCGGACAGAGCAAAGGGATGTTGGATAGGCGTGAAAAGGAAGAAAAGAAGGTGAGGAGAGGAAGGAGTGG